>NW_026695071.1:0-24580 GCF_021218885.2 Marmota monax
TGTGTTATCATCTAGGTACACCTAGAACACATGCGTTTCACAAGAATTATTACAAATTCCAGCAATTGTTCATATTTCATTAATTTATTAATTTAAATTAAGTCTGAGTATGTTCCTCATTTTCACTTTACATGAAAATATAGTATTGAAAATTCATTAAAAGTCTTTGAATACATATATTTAAAAATATGAAGGATATTAGGGGAAACAAAATTTGCCTGTCTCACTATTTTAGAAAATGTACAGTTTACATTTTCATAAAGAAGTTATGAAAATATTCAGGCAAATATTTCATTCTGACATGGTTTGTTACATGAGCTTTTGATCACAGGTTTTAGTATTGGCATAAAATCCTGGATACTAAATTTTAACTTTTAACAAAATTGTATGTTTTCTAAGAATCATAAATCCATCATATTTATTTCATATATGAGGCATATTTGATAGTATAAATGTCAATTGGCTTCTATAACTTATTTTGATACAACTTCCAGCACAGTAAATTATTAAGGGCAAAATCAAATTTATAGAATGTATTCTGGAATTGTGAATGGTGTAACTCAGAGGAAAGTTATATGAAACACACAACTGTAATATTTGAATCTAACATGATTTGAAACACCTGGTACAGAAAAGTTCAGAAAGTGACAGCTAAGCAAATTTTTAAAACAAAAGCTGACAATTTTATTTGTCTGCTTTTCCTTTGTTGTTTTAAATTATGCATTAAAAATAATTTAAATACTAAATAGATGTATTTTTATGGCTAATGTAGTATAAAATTTAAAACATATGTAATCCATGGGATGCAATTTACCTTAGCACTATTAATTTGTTTTACAGTGTGGTGACAGTGTGTGTGTATGTGTGTGCGTGTGTGAGTGTGTGTGTATGTATATACATATACATATAAATATGTATTTGTATGAATTTAGTGTTATAATTTTTACAAAAAAAAAAAAGCCAAATGAGGGCTGGGGTTGTGGCTCAGTGGTAGCTTGCCTAGCATTTATGAGGCACTGGGTTCAATTCTCAGCACCACATATAAATAGGTAAATAAAACAAAGGTTCATCAAAACTAATAAAAAAAATTTAAAAATCCAAATAAATACAGTTGTTTTAACTATGCATTTTATTTTACATACGCTGATATTTTATTTTACAAAAGCTGATACTTTATCATCTGGGGGTCTTGCTGGCCCAGATGGACAAATTTTAACAGATACGTAAAATAGCACATCATAACCCTGCTATCTCAGATATAGTTCTCATCTTAGACAACTCATTTTTTATCTTACTTGAACCAAGTATTCTCATGTGAAGCAAGTATTCTCATGGACATACACTAGGCACTGTAACCATGAGACAGGGGGCCTGCCTCAGGGGAGATCAATAAGGGCTGTGAAGCTAGACTGGAGTTGAATCTGCAGCTTCCAGGTTGTGGTCCTGGCCGCGTTTAACACACTGAGCCTTGGGTTCCCAAGGCATAAAGGGACCCTCGATCAGAGACAAAGTGCACAGGGATCTAAAGGTAGGTCTGATCAGGGAGGGCTTTGAGGTATGTTTAAGGGTGTGAGTTTGTGAAAGGAGAGCTATAAACATCTTTGGGACCTTTTAGAACTGCAGAAGGATTACTCTGATTACAGCCACAGAGGGTACATACACAGTGCTGGGTACTGGCCAAGTGTCAGCAGAGGGACCAATTTCTGCAGATTACAGTGTTCTGCTAAGGTTCTGGAAATGGAGAAGTTGAGGAGAATCATCATCACAATAGACTGTAGTAAACTTATGAATTGATAGGAGAAGGAGATGAGGGAGAGTGTTACATTATTCTTCTTGTTTACATACAGACAGTACAGTAGCCAGTGTGAAAACTTCAAATGCTTATTTCAACCCATATCCAAAATCAGAGAAGTGTTCTGGAAATGGTATAATAAATTAATATAGGAACATTTATATCACAGGTAAATTAGAAACACAGTAGAAGTGAGAATATAGTTCCCAACCATGGATTTGGCAAATTGTTAACCTAGCACTCTGTCTTGAAGAAAATGTTCTCTTATTAACAAAAGAAAAATAATGTATTCAGATTCACTCTTTCAGTGAAAATTGTTTTTTTCTCTTATCACACAGTCTAGTTATCTGAAATTAAATGAGAAGCAAGAGCCAGAAAGTTAATTAGCACTAGGCTCACATTTACTATAACTGGTCATTTAGCATTTTTGGCCACACACATTTTCCACTTAATTTTCACAAGAGACAAAAAAGACAGCTTACCTAATATACATTGTGTACAGCAAAATGCTAGTAATCCAAATCCTAAATTGTTTGTGGCATTCTGATTGGCTCTTTACAAGATTAATTCATAATTTTAAAATGAGCCAGTTATTCCGCCTTAAAGTACTGTTTGCTAAAACTTTCAGGAGTCAATTTTGAATATCTGGTCTTCTCTATTTCCAGCCATGACCATCATCTCTTCTCCTCACAATTACCCTAGGATTCTGTAGCTCTGCAGCCATCCAGACTTTCAATTTAAAATCTATGAGTACATAAAAACTATTGGAATATCTGCTCACTAAAAAAAAAAACCTGTATTGTGATTTGAAAAGTGAGTATAAAGGGTGATGTTTTTGTTCAGTAGCCTTTGGAGAGCTGTTCTTCAATCATTTCCAATTACCTAACCCATTTCCACAACCATCAGCCTCTAGTTTTTAAAGTTAGAATCGCCTGCCTTTCACCTCGTGAAAGCTTTAGTAATAGTGTTGCTTTGAAATGACTTTAATTTTATATATATGTCAAGTTGCCATACAAACTAAAAGCCAAATGAACATACAGGCTTGACAATTCCTAAATGTCCACAATTTAGTCAAAGATGTGTTTTTGGAAGAATGAGGATATTCATGACATAGGAAATGTCTACTCATGATCAGACAATGTTCCAATATACTTAAGAAAAGTAATGATGAAAGCAAACATCGATCCCAAAACAACATCAAAATTACAGAAGGGGTTATTAAACTATATTCTTAATTGTTGATGTCATCAATATGGCAAAATATTACCCTTTTTCTATAGTTTCCCACTTACCAAATTAAATGTCAATGTTTTTAAAGCTTTGGGATCATCTATGATCTTCTGCAAGTTAGCAGCCACTGTAAGATAAAAACATGGAGGAAGAGAGTTCAGATTAGTACTAATGACACTGGATTTTCACACCAGTGAATCAGAAAATTTGACTAATGATGCAAAAAATGGTAAAATTATTTCATTACAAAGTCCATTTAAATGACAAAATTACTCCCATATTGACATATCATTTCAGCAATCTTACATCTATCTGCATCTGAATTAATCACCATATATCAACTTCACATTTCATATAATAAAATTTGAAATTATCTTCTAGGGGAAAGTAGAAATGATAGTATCCCTCAGAGTCTCAATCATTTTGTTTTTTGAAACATCCATTAGTGATAAATTATCAGTTAGGAGAGGGCAGTACAATATCCAAAAGTGAAGGTACTACAGAAAGTTTTCAGCAAATGACAGGTTAGCACATTGAACTGGCCTATAAATTCGCTCAATCCTGCGCACCCGTTTTTATCACAGCAACAAAATGCAGTGGAAAACCTCTACGATTCAGGCATATGTTTTTGTGCTTTCAGTGATTCACCCAAACAAAGAAATGCCACAATAAAGTTGCTCACAAGAGATTTAGACTTCAACAGAAGAAAATTTTATTTGTTCTGTGTATTTTCTGATAAACAAAGCAACTTCCTTGTGCATTCTGTTTAAATAAAGGTATATGGTACAATGTTGATAACAGGATTATTAGGATAAAGAGAGTATATACCTACATATAGTCATTTCTCAAGCAAAGAAACATTTTTGTCCTTGAAAGAAACATAAGTAATTTTTCCTCTCTGTCCTCCATGTTAGTCCTTGTAGACACAGGATCCAAATATATCCAGCACAGATCAAACCCATGGCTCCTGTCTGGGTAGTTCCCATGGCACCAGGGAACTGTGCTTCAGTGTACCCAAGGTCTAGACTCACCTGGTTGTCCTCAATGTCAGGCTGAACTACATACACTGAGGCCATACAACATACCTATAGATCCAGGCTCCTGGTACACTCCAATAATTCTGGCTCAAGTCTTGTCATAGTGGTATAAGGCTCTGGGCAAACTGAGGTCTAAGTCAACTTCTACGGATCCAGGCTTCAGACTGAAACATGAATTTCTAGACCAACTTCTATTAACCTAGGTTCTGAGTCCATCCTCATGGACCTGGACTTCAGAACCTATGGAGATCCAGTCAACAAGTTCACCCCCTGGACCTACATTCTAGGCCTGCTCTTTGCTAACTAAATGACCAGCCAACACTGTTGAAGGACTCCAGCAACAAGGCATTTCAACCAACTACCACGACACAAGATAAAATCCTGACAGATCTTCTGCACGTGTACAGATCTTTTTCAGGCAATGTAAATCTGAGAAGATTGAAATGGGTTTCTCCTTCAAATGCACAGAAATTCTATTAACGGAATAAGAAACATGAAAAATTTAAGAACTATATCACTAAAAACACAAAAGTCTCAATGTAGTTTACTCAAAAGAAATAGAGATATGCAACCTAACAAAGAATTAAAAACAAACATTTTAAAGAAATTAAGCGAATTTACGGAAATTACTGGAAAACAATAACAATGATAAATGATTAAAATGTAATTTTAACATAAAAATTCCAATTTTTAAAAAACTAAATAAAATGAAGTTTGGAAATGAGTATAATGAATTCAATGAAAAATACAATAGAAAAAGCAATAGGAGAATTGATAAAGTAAAAAGAATTTGGGAACTCAAATATAGGTTATTTAAAAATCTATAGAGAGATAAAGAAATATGGGTAAAAACAAAAGAATAAAGATTATAGAACCTATTGGAAAGAATTAAAAGTGAATATTTAAGTTAGAGAAGTTTGTGAAGCAGAAAAGAAAGAAAACACAGAATACTTATTTAAAAAAATAGTGTAAGAGTAATTTTCTGAATATGGATAAAATATCCAGGTATAGGAAGGTCAAAGTTGCCAATCACATTTAATTCAAATAAGACACCAAGACATCTTAAGGAAACTGTAAAAAGTCAAGCACAAAGGGAGAATGCTGAAATCAAGAGAAAAAAAGCAAATAACACACAAGGGATTATAAGACTTCTCAGCAGAGACCTCACAGGCCAGGAGAGAATAAGAAGATGAATTGAAAGAGCTGAAGGGAAAAAATGTCCCAAGCAAGAATAGAGGGCTAAATAAAGATGTTCTTCAGAAATAGAAAAATATAGACTGTCCGAGACAAGCGAAACAGAGGAAGTTCATAACTGTCAAACCTGTATTTCATAAAATTCTGAAGAGAGTTGTTCAGGAAAAAGAAAAGAACATTAATGAGTAAAACAAAAACATATAAAGGTAAAAATTCATCAGTAAAAAGAAGGATATGGTCAAATTCAGAATATTCTAGCACTGTAATAATGTTCTGCAAATTACGTATACCTTTAGCATGAATGTTAGAAAATAAAATCCTTAAAAATAGCAATAGCCCCAATAATTTGTTCACAGATTCAACAAACTATGTACATTGTGACACTGACTATTTAATATCTGAGAGGTGGTACTGGAATCCAATTAAAGAGTTATACATGTGATCAAAGATAATTTGTAATGAGCTTAGAAATAGCTGTTTAAGATGTGTTATGCAAGGGTTGGGAATTTAGCTCAGGGGAAGAGCACTTGCCTAGCATTCACACGGCCCTGAATTCAGTATTTGGCCTTGAAAATAAAAAGGTGTTATGTATTATCATGGTAACCACAAAGTAAAGTTACCACATGGTAACCATAATAGTTACAAAAAGGTAAAGAAAAAAGGAATGAAAGCATACCATCAGAGAAAATTCACTTAATTACAAAGGAAGACAGGATGAAAGAAGCAAAGGATATATAAAGCAACCAGGAAAAAGTGAACAAAAATGGGAGTACTAAATATAACTTAATTAACTTAAAGGTAAATAAAGTTCTCCAAAATCAAAGGCACAGTATACCTGAATGAGTAGTTAAAATAAAAAAATTTATGCTGCATACAAGAGACTTGTTTTACATGTAAAGACACATATAACCTGTAAAGGAAGGGATATAATCAAATGTTGCCTGCCAATTGAAATCAAGAGAGAGCAGGAGTATCTTGTACTTATATCAGGTAAAATACAACTTAAATTTAAAACAATTGCAAAATAAGACAAAAATGTCATTATATAATTATAAATGGGTTAATTCATTGAAAGGATATAACACTTGTAAATACATAGGCACCCAACATTATTGCATCTAAACATTTAAAACAGATATTAATAGTTTTGAAAGATGATAGGCTGCAATGCAGTAACAGTATAGGACTTTGATCTACCACTTTCTATGAAGGACAGATCACTCAGAGAGAAACACATAAGAAACTGTTGGACATAAAGTAAACATTAGAATAGAACAGTTAATTTAACAGCAGTGGAATATGCATTCATTTCAAGTGCCCCTAGTACATTCTGAACTATAGACTATATGTTAGAACACAAAACAGCACTAATCAATTTAAGAAAATGGAATTTTTACTGAGTATCTTTTCTGTGTAAATGATATTGAAACTAGTGTTATAAAAGCAAGAGTCTTGGTGAGGAAGTTGATTCAGTCATAAATATTCTTCCAAAGAAAGCCCAAGGTATTAGAGCCATTGCTCACCTCTACTAAACACTCTAGGAAGAAATAATTCTAATGATTGCAAACTCGTTCTATAACTGAAGAAAAGGAAATATTTCAAAACTCATTTGATGAAGCCATTATTACAATAATGCTAAAGACTATGACAAAAAAAGAAATAAAAATTAAAGTTCAGATTCTGGGGTTGTGGTTCAGTTGTAGGGTGCTCACCTGGTACATGTGAGACACTGGGTTTAATCCTCAGCACTACATAAAAATGAAAGATATTGTGTCCATCTACAACTAAAAAATACATATAACAATTAAAGTTTAATATTCCTCCCACATAGATAAAAAATTTAACAAGATATTAGCAAACCAAATTTAACATATTAATGGAATCATTCTCCCTGATCAAGTGCGATTTTCCCCAGGGATACAAGAATGGGTCAACATATGTATATCAACAGATGTGATATATCACACTAACAGAATGAATGACAAAGTTGTACAATCACATCTTGATAAATACAGAAAAAGGAAAAAGCATTAAATAAAATTCAACATCATTTGTTTAGAAAACTTGATACAGTAAGTGTAAAAGTAAAGTATCTCCACACAATAAAAGCCATATATGACAAATCCATAGCAAACATCAAATTCTAAGTGGGGGGTGGATTTTTTTCTAATTAGGAAAAGATAAAATATACCCATTCTCACCACTTGTCTTCAATTACAAAAAATGTGAGTCAAGTAACCATCCAAGAGAAAAAAATAAAGGAGACCCACATCAAAAAGGAAGGAAGAAGACAAACAGTACCTTGGCAGACAATATAATCTTATATAGACAAAACACAAAATTTTACCAACAAAACTGATGGTAATATCAAATGAACTCAGTAAAGTTTTAGGATATAGAAAATCACTAGCATTTCTATACCCTAAAAAATATCAGAAAAAAATCAAGAAAACAACCCCACTTAGAATAATACCAAAAAAATATTAATAGTAATTAGCAATAAAATTAACCAAGGTGGGGGCTGGGGTTGTGGATCAGTGATAGAGCACTCACCTAGCCCATGTGAGGCCTTGGGTTCCATCCTCAGCACCACATAAAAAAATAAATGAATAAAATAAAAGTATTATGTCCAACTACATCAAAAAATAAATATTAAAAAAACATTAACCAAGGTGGTGAAATGCCTGTGCACTGAAAAGTGTAAAATATGTTAGAGAAAGTAATTATAAGCAGATAAAAGAAGGAAAACATCCTGTGGTCATGAATTAGAAGAACTGGTAATACTTAAAGATCTATACTTCCCAAAGTGCTCTAAAGAATCAATGCAATTTCTGCCAAAAGTCAAATGACAATTTTTAGAAAAACAAAAAATTTAATCTTAAAATGTATATGAAACAAGAAAAAATCACAAGTAGCCCAAACAGTCTTGAACAAAAATAACAAAGCTGTAGGCATCATACTACCTGACTTCAAAATGAACTGCAGTGATATAGTAACCAGAACATCATGGTACTGGCATAAAAGCAGATACAAACACAAATGGAACAGAAAACCCAGAAAAAACATCCAGTTATTTCTTGTCATTGATTTTCAGTAAAAGTACCAAAAACACAATGGGGAAAGAACAGTCTCTTCAATAAATGATGTTAGGACAATTAGATAGCCACATGGAGAAGAATGGATTTAGGCCTGTCTATCACAATATACCAAAAGATTTCACAATTTCTTAGAATTTTAAATAAAATATATGAAACTACTAAAAGGAAACATAGTAGAAAATTTTCATTATGTTGGTTTTGTCAATAACTTTATGGCAAGCCCTAGAACTATAAAACTAGTAGAAGAAAATGTAGGGGAAGCACTTCAGGACACTGAAATCACTAAGATATTTACACAGAAGCAAACGTAAAAGTAGACAAGTGAGATTACATCAAACTAAAAAGCTTCTGCTCTGGAAATAAAACCACTGACAAGATTAAAGAGAAACCCTATAGGATAGAAAAGACTATTTGAAGAATATACATCTGATAAGATTCTAATATATAAAGTATATAAGAAAATCTAATAATTTGATTTCATATAACAAATTATTTAAAATAGGGCAAAGAATTTGAACAGATGCTTCTCCAAAGAAAACATAAAAATGATAAGATTTTCTCTGAAAAAAAATCAATATACCTAATCTAAAAGAAATGGAAATCAAAACTACAAGATATCTCCTTACCCCATTAAAAAGGCTGTTATTAAAAAAGATAAAAGATAACTATTTTCAGAGAGAAAATAAAAAAAAGTGAACTCTTATATGCTATCAATAGGAATATAAGTACACCATATGAAAAACACTGTCTAGACTTCTTGTAAAATTAAAAATAAAGAAGCCATATGATCATATATGATCCAGCAGTACTCCATGGAATGAATCAATCAATTTATCAACCTACCTACGTAGAGCATGTATTTTGAAAAGATAATATGTATTTCCATGCTCAGTGCAGCATAATTCAAAAATACTCAAAACTTGGACGAAACCAAATTATCTACCAATTGAAGAATGAATTACAGAATAGATTTCTGTTTGACTTTTTTGTTGTTGTTGTTTTTATACAAGTCTTTTCATTTGTGATAACATGGATGGATCAGGATGCCATTTCTTATGTGAAGCAAGGCATTTACAGAAAGACATATTCACAATCTTTTTTACATATGATATCTAAAATACTGAATTCAGAAGTAGACAATGGAATGGTGTTCCCATGGCCTGGGGATTCCAAGTGAGAGGATTAGTTAGCTGTTGGTCAAAGGACACAAATTTCTAATTATTCAGGGGGAATAATTTGAAGAGGTAGGTATATTCTATGACGTGATAACTAAATGAAATGTATCAGTGCCTTAGAAACTGCTGTCAGGAGATTTTCCTGGAAATTGGGCTTCTTTGTTAACTCCGTGGTTCATTTGCCTCTTTTATGCAACTCATTTATTCATTGTGTTATGGTACATTTTCCTTACCAGAATATAAACCCCAGATGACAAAGAGAACTTAATTTCCCCCCACTTCTGTATGCACAAAGACTAGAACAGTATATGATATAGAACAGATACTCCCTAAATGTTAGGTGTAATGAAGAATGAAGTTAGAAACCAATGAAAAATATGTCTAGAAAGAGAAAGAACCTAAAGAGGGTAGAGATTAGCACAATTCAGGATTTTGTATCCAAAGAAGATCATACAGAAAATCATTAAATTTTTTTAAAAGTTCTTTGAACATTTCATTTGAGCCTTATCTTAGTTTTTTTTTTTTTTAAAAAAAAGGAATTACACTGATTTCTAAGCTCTTTTTTAGTACTATTATATCATTTCTCAATTCTTTGTTCTACCACCTTGCAGTTGTTATTCTGAATTTGGTGAAATGATTCTCTACTCACAAAAAAAATGGCTTAAAAACACTTAAATATTTTGTAGGGCACTGCAAAAACAATTAGAAGATATTCATGTAATTAAGTGTATTCAAAACAACAGCAGTAAATACCTAGAACTTGTGGAGTCTTCCACAAATAATAGTGAATTGCAAATGTTACTGATTGAACATGAGTCAAATACACTCAAGCAGTGTTTGATGCTAATCTCATAGTGAAGATTAAATTCAGTGGTAGATCCCATCCATACAAAAATAAAATTGCAGGAAGGTTTTCCTAAAAGGGAAGAAATAAGAGGAATAAGATAAGTTTGATTCTGGTTTAATAACTCATTTCATTTCCTGAAGGAGACAGAATTAAATAGCACAAGTTAATTTCATACACTCTGATTTATTTTCACACAGACTCAATTCATGAAAGAGTAGACAGGAAGAGAAAAAAAAATGGTCAGAGTAACTTATCTTTCCATTCTGCCTGAAGAATGGAGTTTTAGGAAACATGCTAGCATTTTTTTGTCATTGTTTGCATATGAAATAGTTTGGAAAAAACCTAGGAGTAGGGAAAATGCAGAAAATATTCTGTGTCAGTTTTACTGCAACACAACATTAGCACTAACCACAAATTAAGTACTGTATTTAAGTGACACAATATCCTATTGATTTGGAAGTTGGGGGAAAGTGATATGTTAAATTAGGAGATGAATTCTATATTGAAACCATTATTCATGAATTTCACTCAGAAATTTAGTTTTAAATAATGTATTTCTTTAGAGTTTTTCTTTATGAGGCAAATAAAGATTTCTATGATCAATTCAATGATTTTCATTGACCTCATTTAAATAATAATGATTTAGTCAAAAAACTCTCAAATATAAAATTGAGGTACTCTCTTATTGATGTAATATTTTTATATCTAATGAATGGAGTGGTCAATACCTTCTCTTTGGGCTCTATAAATTTGCTGATAAAAGTCAAAGTACTGGCATAAAATGAGACTATATAAAGAGTATTAAGACTGGATATGCTGTTCATATGCCAAACATAAAGGCAGGCACTTTATAAATTTATCCCGGTTTTTCAATGATATTATTGTATTGCCCATAATCACTCTCAAACATTACTGATACTTTATTTTGTTTTGTTTTAAACTATGTTACTTTTTTCCTTTGTTTTCAGTGTTAGGGATCAATTCCTGGAAACAGGCATGTTAAGTAAGCACACCTCCACTGGGTGACATCCCCAGCCCCAATTTAAATAAAATTTTATGATCAAAGAATAGCATCAAATATGTTGAGATTATTCAATAAACAGATAAAAATTAATGCTTATCAAATACATGATAAATAATAACTCACTGTGTATATTTTGTCCCCCATTTATTCATCTACTCAGTCTTTAACATGTTATTTTTTTTTCTTTTTTGCTCTCTTTGGTTTAGTACCCCAATTAAATGTGTACTATTCTGTTTAATTCTGTCTTCTTCATCTCTCAACCTTACTCCCCAGCCCATGTACATTAATTTATACTTCAGTGGTATTTAAATTTAAAATAATCCTTACCACTGAAATACAAAATGTTTTAATTGCCTTTTGGCTAGATGCAGCATTTCCATTTAGGATTTTTTATTATTTTAAGTTTGCAGTCATTCTCAAACTGTACTTCTTACTTTTTAAATAAATTAAACAAAACTCTAAAATGTGTCTTAGAATACAATAACTGTGGGCTTGCTTCTTTTTTTACTTTTTCTATTGATTTTCAATAATATTTTATATCTTCCACACCTTGGTTCTGTGTTTTGTGTGTGTACATGTCTGTGTGAGCATCCATGAGAATGCAGGAGCTTTTTGAGTACTAAGTATAGAAATCATTGCACACACAGCTAGTTCACATGATTTTCCTAGTTCACATGACTTGGAGTTCCAAGAATTGAAAATTGAACACTCCAATTTCAAAGGATGAAATGATTACAAGCTTAACTATAGCTTCTGTAATGGCCTATCAATTTCTGACTTCCCACTTTCTTTAGCTTATATCTATTTGGGTCTCAGCCTACAGCTTAGCAGTGATTTTTTAAATCTTAGATGGCAAAAGTGCTTCCTCTGTTTTTAAGTACCTTTCTTCAGAATCAACATGTGTCCCTAAGTGAAAAGCAACTCTACAGAAGGCTCACCTCCCTAAGACTTCCTCCAGTCTTGGTATTTTCTTAAGGGCCAGGGTTTTGAGTCAGTGGTAGAGTGATTGCCTTGCACCTGTGAGGCACTAGGTTCAACTCTCAGCACCAGATATAAATAAATAAATAAACTAATGGTCCATATACAACTAAAAACATATTTTAAAAATATTTGATCTCTCCTTTCAAAAATAAAGCTTTCACCTTTTTATTGCTTTTAATGTTTCTTTTCTCCTCTGTAAATATTTTGCTCTGGATTCTCTATAAAATATGTTCTAGAACTTTCCTTTCTCTTGAATGAATGAATATAAGAGAGTGTGTGAGTGTATATGTGTGTGTATACGTACACATATAAAGTTGTAAGGAAATCTTCAAAGATTTAGAGAAAAATTAAAGAGACAGAAAAAAATTCACTCCAACAGTGAGAAACTTGACTATCACCTTTCCTCTTTCATTTATTTGACTTTCCAACCCAATATACCTGCATAACCTTTTGATTTATTTTTAAATTGTGTTATCTTACCAATACAGTATTATCCTTTTTACTACTATATTCAACTTAAATAGCAGATTGTTAGCATCAACACACAAGTATAAAAATCATACATTTTTATTTACATTTAATTTTTAAAAATTCTTCATTCCTGACACATTTGCTTCAATGTATGTCAAACAGCAAAATACAGAAAGGCAAATTTAATGTCAGCATGATTGGACATCATAAGAGAAATTTTATTAGCTCAAAATTTGAAATTGTTTATATCTATAGACAACCCACATTGTATTAATAAGCATAGTCAGAAATGTTAATATTTTATTTGCAGAATTCAAAATTTAAAAGCTATAAAATAATTTTCATGATAATGTAGGACAAAATGAAACCTACTACAATAAGATTATTTCTGTACTGGTAGACATTTAATTAAAATCATTTATTATCTTTTGAGCAATGGGAAGAAAATCTGCATTATGAAATCACTAACCAAAAGAAAGCTCAAGTAAGTCTGGTAATGTAAGAGAAAATGAACCTCAAAATAAAAACTACTATATGAGATAGAAGGCACATTACCTGATGAAGAGAACCATTCCATAAATCTTAACAATCTTATATTTGCATGTTCTCCCCAAAATTTTTAAAGTATTTGAACACATAAAATGATAGACTTATAAGCAATATACTTAAGCCCAACAACAAAGTTGGAGATTTCAATAGCACTTGTTCAACACAGAAATTCAACAATTCATAGATTATGATCTTTATGATATCATCAGAGAACTTGAACTAATTTACATTTACAGAACAAAATCCCATCACCAATAAAAAGGTCACTTCTCAAATGCACAAAGAATATTAACCTAAACCACAGATAAAACAAACATCAAAATGTATCAAAATGTATTGTTGATATCATATAATATATGTATGTGTTCAATAATAATGGGGACTGGGGTAAATAGCTCAATGGTACAGCAGTCACATTGCATACTTAAAACACTGGGTCCATTCCTGGGCAACAGGTACACACACACACACACACACACACACACACAAGAAAGGGACAGATAATGTATAACATCCCTAATACTTGGCAATCAAAGAGCATAAATCTAAATAATCCATGAATAAAAGATACAAAGAAAATTTTTAAAAACTTACACTAGATTGAAGATGTAATAAAATCTATGGAGTGCATTTATATAGTGTTGACAGGGAACATACGTAGCATTAAATGTTTCTTTTAGAAAGAAAATAGTTCAAAAAAATTAACCTCAGCAGTCACATTGATAAAAAAAAAAAGAAAAATTTCAATTTATGGCACAATATAACAAATATGAAACTCGGAATCAATAAAGTAGGTAAAAGAAAATGAATACAGAAAATTTAATACAAACCTGAATATTAAAAGAAAACATATGATAGATAAATTCCTAATCAAACTGTTTGAAGATGGGGGCAAAAATTGTCAATTATCAGGAATTAAAGAAGAGACACCTTGAATAACTCCACATATATTAACAGTAAAAAGATATAATACTTTACAATACAATACAATACTTGATCCCCAAATTTGACAATTTATGTAAAACAGATTAACTCCTGGAAACAGATTTTCTATTAGTTATTTAAAATGAAAAGGAAACTTGAACTGTCAACCCTCCCTCCTCAGCCTCCTAATAACTGGGATTACAAGTATGTGCCATCACGTATCACCTGTATCTAATCTGTAAATCAATTACTTATGAATAAGCAATGTGTGAAATTATATATATATATATATATATATATATATATATATAGAGAGAGAGAGAGAGAGAGAGAGAGAGAGAGAGAGAGAATGTATTCTCATCTGTATTAATATATACGAAGAAGTACACATACCTTGCTAAAACGTCCCTGTAGTGAAAGTAGAGTTTTTCCGCTTGTACTGGCGAGTGTTTTCTTCCTAAGTGACAAACCTCTGCAGCCAAGCAGCTCTTGATAGCAGGTTCTGCCCACTCAGCCAAAGACCTGCCTGGAAGATACCAGGGCAGCTTGCAGCCAGTGTGTGGGTCAATGCCATTGGTTCACGGTTATGCTAATAAGTGTTTGGAAAAAGGAGCAACACTATTGGCCCAAAATTATGAACTGAGTGCCACCACGCCTCCTGAAACGAAAATGGAAGTAAAGGCGGAACACCTGAGCTAACTAATAGTGTGCTTCCTTTTCCAAGCCACCACTACCACAGAAGCCTTCATGAGTCAGAAGCATAGGAATAGCCACAGGGGTGCCGCCGCCACCAATGCAGCAGGAGCAGTACTAAGGGCCACTGCTTTAGCTGTCACTGGAGCTGCCAACGCTAACTTTGAAGCCACAGCCAATGCTGCCTCTGCCACCGCCTCTGTCTCCTCCGCTTGAGCTACAGCGGCTGTAGTTTCGCCGCCACCAATGCCAACGCAACAGGAGCCAATGGAGCCGCTGCAGGAGACGCCGCCAACGCCAACAGCACCGGAGCCACCAGAGCCAAAGCCCACGCCCCAGGAACCGCCGGCGGAGGCAATGCCACCGAAAACTCCAAGGCCACAAATGTTGCAGCTAACACAGCTGCCGCCGATGGCAACCAATGCTGTCGCTGCCAGAGCACAGGAACCTTTGGAGCCAGTGCAGCCACAAGAGCACGGAGCCGCCACCGCCATCTCAGCTGCTGGAGCACAGGATCCCTGGTAGCCTCTTTGGGAGTGGGAGTGTAGGAGCACAGAGCGTCGCCTCATCCCCCAGAGATCAGGAACCGCTGGAGGCAAGGATGCTCCAAGAGCACAGGTGCCAGAACAAGAGAGTGAAAGCTCATGTAGTTGCCGCCTGCAGAACACCTTGAAAAAGGAGGTAGGTGCTGGGACCTACTCGGGAGGGTTTAGCCCCCCTGGGGTGGGGAGGCAGTGGCTTCACTAGAGGTGGTCCTTGGAGGCTGGAGCCGCCACCTTAGAGATGGGCTCAATCATTGTGGGCATCTATCTATCTCCACAGGGTTGGGGGTGTGGCTTGCGAGTTTGGGGTTGTGGGGCTAGAGGCAAGGGGGGATGCCTCTGGTGTCTTGAAGCTGTGTGAAAGGGCAGATGCAGCGTGAAGATCAAACAGGTGCGGGGGGGGGGGTCTGGGTGGGACTCCATTTTGTGAAGGAATAGGTGTGGGTCTCAGTGAAGGGATCTTAAAGGAGAGAGAAGCTCCTGGGGACTGGCAGTACTGTTGTGGGCTTGATGTTGAAAGGAGTTGTCAGAAGGGTCCTAGCCTTCAGCTAAGGGGAGAGATTCAGTTTGGGGACATAAAGACTCCTTCTGGCACCTCCACCTTCTCAGTCCTACCAGCGACCTCCAGGAGCCAGGAGGTCACTCTCCCTGAGGGTCCCAGGTCAGAGTTTGTGGACTGCTCCCTTGGTAGGCAGGGTTTCCTCACCCCTAACTCCCTACAGAGGAGGATGACAGAGGGACATCTGCTGCTCCTCTGCCTTTTCACTCTCCCTTAGGCCCACCTGGAGCTTAGTCTGGCCTCTGGATTCATAGCCAACCTAAGTACCTGTATCTGTAGGGAGTGTATATAGTTGTGGGGGCTAAAGGTAAAATTCCCACCTCTGGACTGTGAGCGAGTGCACACACATGGCTATGTGTATGTGAAGACATGTGTCTGGAGAATGTATATATTAGAATGCATGTGCCTCTGTATCTGGTGTATGTGTTTGTGTGTGAACTGTTTTTGTGACTCTGTAATTGTGTGATGCGCAAGTATGTGTGAATGAATAAGGCTATGATAGTGTGTTTGTGTGGCGTGTGTCAATAATCCTTCCCTTGTCAGCCCTCCATCACTCAGTCTGGCACCATATTTCAGGCATGTTTGGATCTTTTGAGTTGTTGGCCCAAGATTATGCGTGGTTGTAGACCTTATGGGCCAACTTACTCTTTGTGTGTGCATGGGTGTGCATGGGTGTGCATGTGTGTATTAGGGGTGGAAGCATGTAGTGGCAGCATTGAGCACATCTAAGGAGCTCTTTCCTATGTGGAGGCAGACAGGTTTCTAGAGCAGCCTGGAGACTGGGATCTGTTTCTGCCCTTTGTGCAGGGTGTGTGTGTGT
The DNA here is from genome assembly GCF_021218885.2 of Marmota monax. Classification (NCBI taxonomy): domain Eukaryota; kingdom Metazoa; phylum Chordata; class Mammalia; order Rodentia; family Sciuridae; genus Marmota; species Marmota monax. The sequence goes on from NW_026695071.1 coordinate 16,937, forward strand.
GTGTGTGTGTGTGTGTGTATTTTCCCTTTTTGTTTTATAAATCAGCTGCAGGGCTGGTTGTTCATTCTAATGTTTTCCAATAAGGAAATGTGCAAGATATCTGGGCCTGGGTATTACATTCTTGAGTTTGATCATAAGATAAAGATCATAAACAGGAATCATAAAAATTGCCCATAAGCATTTCCTAGGAAAGTGCCATGCTGAAGATGGATAAGCCAACTCTCAATAAGTTCTGCATAACTGGTATTGTCTTCTCATTATAAAGAACGTTTTTTTTTTCATTGGTGCACTTGTTGGAGGAACTTAGTTACATTAGGAGCCCTCATGTGTGGAAACATGGATTTTGAACCATGAGAATCACATTCAATGCAGTAAGGAGTTTATCCCAAGAGGCACCTGTGAACTGAGCAGATTTCAAACCTCATCTTTGCACGCTGATTTTTGTGCTCATTGGTAGGAGTGATAAGGGGAACTATAGCAGTTTTCTCTTCTGCCTGAGCACACTGTCTTGAATTTCCCTAAGTTAAGTTCATTAGGTTACTACCTAGCAGATGTGGGGTGTAGAACAAAAGTATAAAAAGGAGGCAGGTATACCTTATATCAAATATTGGAAGTTTATAAATCAAAATAACAAAGGATTCAGTAAAATATATTCCATGACAAAGTGTATTTCTTGCCAGATTTACCTCAGCGGACCTATGTTTTGTTCAAATGTAGTATTTTCAGATGTCTTGAACTTCCATGCTGAAATGCAAAGGAGGTTCACCTCTCCTGCCCCTCTTCCCTTCCCAAGCCTGGCTTCCTGTGTCCTCATTGCTCCCTTATAGTCATTGAAGGTTCTTGCAGGCACATATAGGGGTATCTTATCTCATGTGTCTAAGCTCTACCTATACCCCTTAGAAATACCTACCCTTTAGCCACCACCAAATACAGGGGCTATCACCAGTGGGCTTGGGCTTGATTAATCGAGGGGACCACATTTCTTATTTGTAAAATGAAGAGGTGGATTAAATATATCTATTCATTTCAACTTAAAACTTCAAGGTTTTTAGGAAAGAAATAAAAAGAGATTTTTATTAAATTATTTAGGTTTATTCTTACTCCAGATGGCTATGAAATTATCCAATGTTAAATAGATAGTTTTTCTGTGCCAAAGTATCTACATAGTAGTTTAAGAACAGTGAATTGATTTTCAATTATCATATACTTTTTGTTTTGAGGGAGCTTAACTTAGGCTTATTGCAATTTCCATTGCTAGAGAAAATCAGTTTTCATTTTTTTTTTTTTTTTGACAAATGCAAAATACATGGGATGAGTCACTTATGTTTCCATGATAGTCTCTTGGGGTACTCAATAAAAGTGTAAATAAAGTCAGGTGACTTTGAAACAAAACATGATACTATTGAGATGTGTTTTTATTCTATTTGCAGATAAGATAAAGGGGAAAAATGAAACAGAATGAAATTTTAAAAAATTAAAACACAATGTCTATTTTAAATTAAATTCATCCAAGAAATTCTGAATTTTTTTCTGTGTCTGTTGTGGGAGGCACCCTTTATACAGCTGTGGAATTTTTTTCTGGTCCACAGCTCTTCCATCAATGGAGGATGCTCTAGCCATCATGGCATACTTAGATTGTCCACCCTATTTCCTTAGTATTTAGATTACTCCAGATCCCTTTGTATTTCCTCTGTGGATGCTTATCTATTTTTCATTTTTTAATTCTTTCTGAGGGATAGGACAAGTCTTCTGGCATCAAAATAAAAAAGCTGAAATTTTTTACCTTAAGAGCTTGTTAAGAGAGATTATTCAAACTTTAATATTGAACATATCCCACGTTTAGGATTTTTATAATAAGAGATTTGGCAATAGATACAAGCTTCTGAATGAATTAAGGAAGAATCAAGTAGTGTGGAATAGCTGGAGGTTTGTGTGTTGTCTGGCGTTCAACTCAGCTCCTCTTTCCTTGGTTTCTTGGGATAAGAAGTTGAGACTACCATCATTCTCGTATTTAAATCTCTGAGCTGCCATTAGATATCTGCCCAGCAGGTGCCTGTAAGTCCTAAACATGCTATAGCCTCTTTCAGAGGCATGTGGCCTGAGAGGTCTATGACTCCCCTGATTTTTGATGTATTTAAATCTCTGAGCTTATAATCTCTTATAAGCTGCTGATGAAAGAGGCATTTCGTTGCATATGTTTTGACACGTGAGAATAGATTAGGGTGATTTCCAAAGAGCTTTCTTCACTCAGGGAGGACCACCAGATCATGTCACTCTGTAAAGTGCAGAAGGCAACAGGTTGGTGATGGGTTTCATTTGAGTTGTTCACTGTATTTCCTAGTGTCTCTTTATTTCTGGCAAAGCTCAGCATGAGGTCAGTTACAATAATTATTTGTCACTAACATGGTAGCTGTTGCTCAGGGAGTAGGGTGAGGTCAGGTTTGGCAGATCACAGGCCACAGCTGCCAACCCCTAGCTAAATTGAAAATGGAACAGAAAATCTGTTTGAAGAGATATCTGATGGTTTTGTAATTGGAAATTATAAAAATGCAGAGCAACTAAAATACTCCAATTTTGGATGATTTTGAAATGTCAACTTTAGCTAATTACAGAATTTCATTGTAATCACCTTTTGTCCTTTTAGTGTGGAATCTTATCTGTTTTGAACATCTCATTAAAAAAATTGGTGTGGTGACTTTCTAGACCCATGTGCTTTCTTTCACCTTCCATAAGAAAAAATTGCATTTGACTTCTTATCCTCTGAAAAGGCACAATTAGTATAAGTGTCTGGAAGAATGAAAGAGACTGAATTCCTTTTAAGTATGTGTATGTGGCTGTGGACTGGTGTTTTGTTAAGTCAGTGGAAAGGTTATGGAATCTACCATTCTTCAACCAAGGAAGTGCTTTTGGTGCCAAGCCCTGGTGAGCAGACTGTGCCTTTATATCTCTCTCCAACCTAGGACAGTGATCAAGACATTTTTATCAATGGGGTTTTTGCTCATAATAGAGCCTAAAATGGGAATCTGGTGGTCATGAAACTGCTGTCCAAGAAGTAGTGGAAGGTATGTTAATTTTTTTTTCTATAGATATTCTTAGGGCATTTCACATTCCATGGAACACCAATGCAGCATCAAAAATCAGGGGAGTCATAGACCTCTCAGGCCACATGCCTCTGAAAGAGGCTATAGCATGTTCAGGACTTACAGGCACCTGCTGGGCAGATATCTAATAATTTGGATTTTCTTCTTGCTCCCTCTCCAATCCATCTTTTCTATCACATTCCTTGTATTGGATTCTGGTATTATTTTGTATAGAAGAAAAGCTTGCATTGTTATTTCCCTACACTCTACACAGCAAGTTCTGGAAAGACAAAACCATGGAGATAGTGTATTCTTCACAAATTTGTGCTTAATGTACTGGAAAACTGGGGCAATACATATCAGTTCTGTTAGGCCTAGTTTGGTGATTCGACATCCGTTGTCAGATATAAAGATTACCTTTATGCATATTTTAACAATAATTTAGTTGCAAAAGAAAACATTTTTTAAAAGTGGATTTTTTAAAAAAATTATTATATGTTTATTATAGGATCGAAACAGTGCCTCACATATACTAGGCAAGTGCTCTACTACTGAGCCACAACCCAAGCCCCAGAAAATGTTTTTAATATGAAATGATTTTCATATGGAGAATTCAGTTTTTGAGTTTCAGTCTCCCATCAGTGACTATCATTTGAAAAGTAACAGTGGTTGTAGTTTTGACTGTTGTTTTAAATCACAATAAGAAACCATGGAATTGAGGTTGTTTTTTTTTTTTAATTGTGACGTGGAACTGGTGACTTATATGTATAAGATTTTAGTTTAGTTCATTGATATTTAAAAATTTGGATTCTTTTCAGAAAGGCAAGATATACTATAACAATGAGAAGTGCTTTTAGGTAAGACTTTCTGGGTTTGAATCTCATCTCAGAAGGTCCAGTGTAAGAAGGTGGCGGAAGGCAGGGCAGGACATCCATTACTGAGGAAGAAGTGCTCATCCACAGCAGACACTGGTAAGCCACGGATACAAATTTTCCTCTGCTGCCACGCCACCGAGGGAAATTTCTGAGGCTGCCACCAACTCTAGAACTGGCTTGTCCAGTCACTGCTGAGAACCTAGACTGGGAGAAGGAGAAAGTTCTATATACATCAACTGCCTTCTGATGGGTGAGTTCTAGGCCATCTGGGACAGCTGTAACCATGTCCCCACAAGCCCATGCATGGGCCCCTCTACATGGTGAGGGGCAAGACCTCTGGCATCACTGGGCCTCAGCCAGACCTTTCCCCACCACACCAGCACTGCCACCATGGAAGCCTCCACACCAAGGTGGGTGGGCTGTGCTCTCTCCTCCCACAGACACCATCCCACCTCCAACCTTAGCCTCCCCTTCTTTCCCAGCCTGCCAATTGCTTCTTTGGCCCTTCCTCCCAGGCCTTCTCCCAGCATATTGGCAGGCTTGGCTGCACAGCCAGTGGTCCCCTTTGGGGTCACCCCCTTGAACACCACTATGCCTTCACAGTCCCCCCAACTGGGGCCTCCATCTAGCTTGGGTAGGAGCTTCCTTCCCACTCACCAGGGCCCAAAGCCCAACAGTATTCTCAAGGCTTCACCTGTATATAGCTCCAGCTGGCCAGCTCTAAGGGTACAACAACACACTCCACATGGGAAGCCACCTCACATCCTTAGAGCCACCATCCCACCAATCCCTGGAGTTCCTGATGGGAAGAAGCTCAGAGCCCCCATCTTTGCCAGCTGTCAGCAGTTTGGATATCTGGGAGTTCCAGGTCTAGGAGCAGTACCATTCCCATCCTTGACATCAGGCCCCACAACCTTGGGCAGCCCAAACCTCTCAGCTCTTGTGGTTGACAAACAGAAATCCCAACAAGGGTGTCCATGCCAGCTCCCAGACACAGGCTGCAAGGCCCACTGGTGCATCTAGTGCATCAGCCTCTGCCTCTGTAGCTGCCACCCAGAGGCCAGGGCCTGTGGCCAGAGTTTGTCCAAAGAACAGGGAGCTCCAGTCAACATGGAACAAAAAGGTTCATCCCCCTAAAGGCTGCCAGTGTCAGTTACCTCAAAGCCAACTGGGAGGACAGACTTGTCACCAGGTCCGATGTCTCACATAGCAGTAATGAGAATTTACTCAAAATGTAGGGGAATCCAAAACCAGAGAGCACCATGAAGCAAACTTGGGACAGAACACCTACACTGCTCCTAGCCAGAGCATCACCATGATGCCCAAGAAACACAGACCAAGAGCAAACAGGTGCAAGGAAATACTGGTGTTCCCACCCTGAGTGCTATCCCTCAAAGTCTGCCCTCCCAGAAATCCCTAAGCTCACATTGGTGGACCAGCACCAACCCAAGAAAGGCTACCTCTATTTGCTCATTTGTCCTGTGACATCAATGGGATCTGGGAGTCCAGATTTTCTCCCAGATCTTATATGAGACTTGGGGCCATGTGCATCTTCCCTCAGAGAGGAGGGAATCCAAGCAACAGACAGCAACATGGGACAAGCTTAGGAGAGAACAACTCCAGTGCCCCTAGGCAGAGCACTACAATGAGGACCAAGAGACACAAAGCAAAGCACAAAACAGAGCAAAGAACCACTGGTGTTCCTATAGTCACTGCCGCCCCCAAAGCCTGCCCAAGCAGAAACTCTTAAGCTCTCTTGGGGGAGCAAGCACCACATCCAAAAAGGTCGCCTCTACTTGCAATCTGTCTCATTGCCACCAATGGGGTTTGGGGGCCCAGACTAGCCCTAGGATCTCATATCTGCCTTTGGGGCTATGTGTGTCTTTTCTCAAAGAGGAAAAACAAGAAGCATGAGATAGCACGAAGGAGCCACCTTGAGCCTCAATACCTACAGCCCCACAAAACATACCATCCCTGTAGTGATCACCTTACATGAGACATGAAACAACTATGTTCTTGGAGCAACAGGGGTCACTCCTTTAAGTCCCAAAAGGGCCCCCCCCTCAAAGAAACCCTCAAGTCCACCCTGAGGCAACACAATGAACAAGTATGCATATAGCTACACATGTGTCCTGGCCTCTCACTCTGGCATCCCTGCCTCTCATGGGTGCACATTAAAGAGGAAACTGGCCTTTAGGGTCCCATTCTCATCTGGATAGGGCTCTTCTGGAACCAGGAGCCCTGGAGAAGCCCCTAGATCCTCCTCTTCCAGGTCAGGATCCACTCCTGTGGGGTCCAGGAGGAAAATGCTGCCCTAAGCCAACATCCACCTTCCCCCTTGCAGGACCTGGTGTGAGCCCTGTTCAGGCGCATACCACCTGACCTCTGATCCTGGGGCAAACATGAGGCTCACAGACACAGCCTCCCATTCCAACCTACTTCCTAGGCAGCTTTGCCTCAAAACTGTCTAAGAGGAAGTGGGGTCTTATTTGACCCAGTGGTTGGGGTCCTTAACACTATACACTCAGGCCCTTAGCCTGGTCTCTCTAGTTTCTTTGCAGTTTGGAACTCTTTGGTGTTCTTTGGGCTTTGGCCATTTCCTTGATCTGGGAATGTGAAAGATGGCAGATCTGGGGTACCAGAGGGTAAGAAGAAATGGAATGTAAACAGAGAAAGTAGGCTTTTGGGGAGATCTTTGTTGTCCTTGTTAACTGTAGTATTACAATAGATTAAGGCCCTGCTATTTTCTGGGTGCTGTGCTGAGGTCTTTGGTTGCATGACCCTCCTGAACCCTCCCTCCTCCATGGTTCTTAATTTCATAGATGAAGTAAACCAAGAAAGGGTTTCTTTAAGTGCATACAGCAAGAAAGCAGCAGCTCAACCTCTGACCACAGCCCATGGTGATGGATCTTGCTTAGATGAACCCCCTTACTCAATTGGGGTACTTTAGAAAAGTAGGGTGCCTAAGCCTTACTCTAAGAGCCACCTTACAAAATCCATGCATTTCCTTTTTGTGCCAAGTACAGAGTCTGGGAAGCCGGCTGTACTGATCCTTTCTTTATATCCTAGAAATTTCTCCCCAAGATAAAAGACTCAATGGGTTTCAGCTCTACAGGCACAGGAATGTGGGCAAGGGTAGAGCCAGGGACTACCATGTCCTAAATTCAGAGCCAGGTGCCTCCCACTCAGTTGGACCATTCACCATGTCAGCACCATCACCTAAGATTAACTTGGAAAGAGTTGGGAAATTTTTCCTGGAGACAAAGCCTTCCTCAGAAACTGAGGAATCCCATCACTTGATCCATACTATCCTGGCACAGACTCATACCAGCATCACAGAGCAATGTTGCAGCAGCTTAACCATAAGAGGCCTCTTCTTCCTGCAATATCCCTTCAGCGCCCTCTAGTGAGGAAGCCCACATTATTCACAGTATAAATGGGAAATGGTTTAAAAGCTAGGCTATTATGGAGGAGCAAACAGTGAAGAAAGAAAACAATTGAGACCAGAGCCAAAATTAATGAAATTGAGAATAAAAATAACAGTACAAAGGATCAATGAAACAGAGTTGTTTCTTGTAAAAGATAAACAAGATTGATAAGCCCCCATGCAAACATAACCAAGAGAAAAACAGAGAAAAAGCCAAGTTTATAAAATTAGAGAAGAAAAAGGGCCCAGGCTAGCTCTAGTA
>NW_026695072.1:0-41576 GCF_021218885.2 Marmota monax
TAAATGCTTTATAAATAAATATATATATATATTTATAATGCATTTAATATATAAATGCATATATATATATAAAATGCATTATAAATATATATATATTAAATGCATTATAAATATATATATATTTATAATGCATTTAAGTTTTCTAAAATGTGAAACTACTCTACTTTTAACTTTTGGTTAATATTTTGCTTATATAATTATATCTCATTCAAAATAATAAATGTCTTTCATGTTTTGTTTAACAACAAATTAAATATAAAATATTTGTGGATTAATTAAAACTTGAATAACAAATTTGTATAAATTATAGAAATTAAAATGCAACATTACCCAGAAATAATTTCTATACAAAATTATGAAGGGTATAAAACATAGCAGGAAAAACAGATTTGGAAAACCATAATCTGAAAGCTAAAAGAACTGCTCAGTAAGAAACATCCATTTAAAATTTGTAATATTCAAAAAGTGTAGCATTTATAAATGATTTTACCCATTGTTTTCACAAATACAATTTTCAGAATAGCTATATTAAGTATGTAAACTCTGTTGATGTTGGATGGTAAAGAAAAAAGGAAAACTCTTTTCTTTCTGCCCAAAGAAATTGGCGATGGTAGAAATCATGGCTACTTGAACAGTCTGACCCCGTAGAAGAGGATTATGAGTGCAGCCCTTGACTGACATGTGGTAGAAAGAAGTGGGAGATCAGGCTTTGCATTGGTAAGCTACTAAGCATTCAGGAATATTTATCATCACAACAAGATCTAGATTATTTTACCTGATGTGAGGATAACAATGATGACTTACTAGACAGCCATGAGAATTACACAAAAAAAGAATGACTTATTTCTGGAGAAAGAATTTGAATTGTATGTTTTTTATGGATATATCATTTCTGTAATACCTCAAAAAATATGGTGCTATTATCATCTCATATACAGAAATGTCTACTGTTCATATAAGTATCTGAGAATTACTAAATATTATACATTCTTACAAAACTGTCCTATGTAGGAGATAGAACATTAGACTCCTTGTCATTACTATACCTAATTTATGGTAGATATAGAGTACACTGGAAATATTTAAAATAAATACACTTTCTTTTATTGATGTAAACTAAATTTAATGTGCATATTTTAATTTGATAAGATTTAAAAATCAAGTTTTTAAAAATAATTTGTCATTGATTATTTTACTCTATCAGTGTGTGTTGGACATCTACTATACGGCAAGTTTTACTCTAATCAGGATGAAGGATTGAACATGAAAATTAATATCGCTGTTCTTAGAAAGCACAAGTGCATATTTAATAAGAAAACACTTTATAGTGCTAGTGCAATGCATAAAATAAGATTAGAACAACAGAGTGGAGAATTACTAGGTTAAAAACTCAATGGATAATGAGAGATGGACTTTCTGAGGATATGGGATGGATCTAGGATGTTAAAGACAAAAAGAAAACAAGCATGCTAATCTTAGGCAAAGAATATCTAATTTGACCAAAAAAAATAGTACACTTTATAGTCTCTAAGGGAGAAATGCACTTGTATGGCTCTAGTAAACTGGAAAAGGCATAAGGTCCTCAAGAGATAAGTGGGCCTTCAAATTCCAAGATTGGTAAATCAGGAATTTAGTCAGGGCAGGATTAAATTTCATTTGAAATTGTGTAAAGGCCATGAATGGACTTGAAGCAGAGAAAATACATCATGTAATTTTTATTCATGTAATTTTTATTTTAAAGTTTTTAAAGATTTGGTCTTCTGGGTGATACAAGGCAAGAATTTGTACGAGACAAAATTTAAAATTGTTGCAGTAATGCAAGTACAAGTTTACAGCGGTACTAAGGAAAAATGGACGGATGAGAATAGAATGTTAATTTAAATTTGCAAAACCATTACTAAAATTAATCAATATGGAGATAAATAAATATAAACCCCACATTTTTGTCTTGAGCACCTGGATAAAGAGGGTGTCCTTTAACAAGGTAGAGAGGATTTTTGATGCAAAGGCATTAAGGAGCTTAGATTCATATTTTTGTTTTGGTCATGATAACAGTTAGCTCTTAGGTGCTTATTCATGTGAAAACTGTTAGTATAAATCAAATATTAATATAGGTCAAAACATGCCACATATTATGTGGCCACTAACTTAGAAGGTCACTTAGATTTGAAGAGTTGAAACAATATAGGTATCCTTGTAAAGTTATAATTCACTGATTTTATTGAGCTATAAAAGAGGTTTTTGCAGATTTTGAGAGATGTCAGATGTTTTAGAAATGTTAATTGTAAAATACCAACAATAATCTTCTGTAATTAAATCAATAATTGCTAGGTGTGTTCACTTTTAAAGATAAATTGTATTAAAATTTTATTGTTTTATGAACAAGCATTTTATAAACATTTTAAACACAGGAACATGAAATAACTAGGAACCAAAATAGATAGATAGATAGATAGATAGATAGATAGATAGATAGATAGATGGAAGCAAAAAGAAAACTGGAACACCTTCATGTCCCAAACTTAAAGAAACAGTTTAGAGTCTTCATTTAGCATTGCCTATTCTACAGAAGACCTGGCCAATACTTTTCATTTCACAGAAATAATTGAAATAAGCAAATCCCCCAAAACAAAAGGTTGATTGTTCTGATATGCAGCTGCTAACACACAACAAGGGCAATGGTGGGGCAATAGAAGTTTATTGGATTAGACAAAGGGGATTGAAGGAAAGGGAGGAGAGATAGGAATAGGAATGACAGTAAATGAATTGGACATAACTTTCCTATATTCACATATGAATACACAACCAGTATAATTCCACAACATGTACAACCACAAGAATGGGAAGTTATATTTCATGTATATATGTCAAAATACACTTTACTCTCATGTATATGTAAAGAGAACAAATAGAAAATAAAAAGGTGGTAATCTGTATTTCATGTTGCCTATTGCAAGTTCAATGAAGCAGATCCAAGTATCTCATGTGAAAACTGTGGTCTTCTTATTTAGTTAATTTAATATTTTCATTATTGTACATAATATAATGCAGGATGCAGTTCATTACAACCTCATTTCAAATTATCTAATTTGATTATGACAAATTGATCTATCACAAAATTATTTTCTGATTATGTACCTTTTAATTCAAAGTAGAAAGCAAAATTGGTCGGATAAATTCTTTTAGATTTTAAATGAAGATTCTCTAGACACCTGTGAGAATTTTTAATTTTGAAAAATACTTAGTTTCAAGTGAAATTGATGTCATTCCCAGTTTTTCAGTTCAATTTATCTGAAACCTTCAAAGATAAGACTTTGAATTCTCTCAGGATCTACATGCATTTTCTGCCAAAGGAGTTAACTGGGTGAGAAATAAAAAAAGGAGAAATGATGGGTTTTCATTACAGTCAAGATACATGTTTACATTGCATTCCAAACACAAGAGGTTTCAGATTTCCTAAATAAGTATCTGAAAGCAGTACATAACTGTGCTCAAGGGTTATTAAAAGCTATTTTTTATTCTTCCAATGTCACTTTTTTTTCATCAAACCTTAGGTTGGTATCTAGTACAAAAAAAAATGTAGCAGTGAAAAACTGATCTGAACACAAAGCTAATAAAACAGTTAATGTATTCAAAGCATTATGTGTGTGACTGGAAATCTTTATTTTCTCTCCCTTTTTTCATTGTTGAAGGATGCCTCATATCTAAACCATTAACACTGTGCTATGTATGAAATATCATAATTGCATATGTACACGCTAAAATCCTGTTTTCCTTTATGCAGTATGCATCTTTGAAATACATAGAATGCTGCAGAATATTTATTAACAGATCATAATACTCAGCCTTAAAGAAAAATGAAAGGATGACATTTGCTGATAAATGGATGGAGCTGGAGAATATCATGCTAAGTGAAAAAAGCCAGTCCCACAAAAACCAAAGGCTAAGTATTTTCTCTGATATGAGGATACTAATTTACAATGGGTGGATGGCAGGTAGGGAAGAATAAAGGTACTTTAGATTAGGCAGAGAGGAATGAATGGAGGTGAGGGGACATGAGGTTTGGAAGGCAGTAGAATGAATAGGACATTATTACCTTATGTTTTTTATAGAACTATATGACTGATGTTAATCTACATCATATACAACCAGAAAAAGGAGAAGTTATACTTCATTTATGCATGATGTCTTATATAACTAATGAGAACCAATAAAAATATTATATGAAGAAAATAAATTTTATAAAGTAAAGAAATGTTCATTTAAGAAGAAATGTGTGGATTATATTATATTCAACACACTGGTTTATGACTGCTTCATAATGCTCTTGTAATGATCAAAAAATATTGAGTTCCTCAAAAAGCCCCTACTTCAGAGTTCCAAGTGTTTAGGTACATTGCTGGTATTCATTCATACATATCTAGTCAAGGAGCCTAAACTTTCTTTTAAACCTCTGCAGAGGACACAGAGTTTAGATTTTAAAGATTAATTCCAAGGGACGTTTTAAAATTAAGACTTTTGAAAATAGAATGGATATAATAGGAATAAAACAGAAGTTTACATTATTTTTTTCAAGTAATTTTTAACTATAATTAACAATATAGCCTGCATCCAAAATATGTAATAACATACACATGCAGCAATATAATAGAGCTTTTATTATTTAAATAGTTGTGTTATTTTTTGAGCTCTTATGATAATGTTCAACATTTTAATTAGATTCAAAGTGTGTATTTCCTTGTAACATACAACTGCTTTTTATGAATGAAAAAATACCAAAATACATCAAATAGTAAAATACTATGGGTTCTATGTAGACTAAAATTTTTTAATTAATTAATCTATTAAGTAAAAGAGCAGAATAACAAAGTGTACAAGCTATTTCCTATGGCAATCTCATAAAAAATTTGATTACACAAAGTAATGGTATCAATAATACCATATTTATTTTCTATATTTTGCATTGGAATCAAAACATCTGTTTATATGAATTTTGATTTTATTAACCTTATATTTCCAATGTGCAAGATACATTAATGTTGGCTTGGTTATACAGTAAAGTTTAAGTGATATAAATTTTAATCATCTTACTCTGTGTTGCTATACATCTAAAATTTTGATTAAAAGATATTTTGTCACCTAGACTAGACAATCCACTGGTTGGTTCACTCAAGAATTTGGACTTCATGTCCTTATACTCTTTCCTGTGTGTGTGTGTGTTTGCGTGTGTGTGCCTATAAACACACAGAAATTACCCAATTTAGATTAGCCACATAGATTATCCTCTATAGTTCGATAATACTTAAAATTTAACACTGAATGAATAAGAAAGAGAAATTAAAGGACACTTGATGAGCTCAATGTGAGTCTCCAAAACTGAGTGAAATTAAAAAATGAACATGTACATGTAGCACATTCAGACCCACATGCAAAGCAGGTATAGAATCTATAGAAAAAATGAATTTATGAACATGCAAAGTTTGAAATTAAAAAAATTGAAAAGGTTTAACGGAAAACTAATTATGAGATTTGAAATAAAGTGTTTCCATGAAAAATTACTGTAGGGTTATTTATGTATCAACTTGACCAGAGTGAAAGAGAGCCACATTTGTTGGTTTCTTTCCATTTGGTCTTAACATTCACTTTCCACCATCTCAATTCTGCTGTGCTCTAGGAGGCAGATAGTGTGTGCATAAAAACTCATTAGTCCTCTAATTTCTATTTAGTCAAGAAATGAGAGGAAAGGGTCAAAGCGAAGTCAAGGTGATTATCTCTCATTTTTCTTTCCCCATTTTTGTTGTCTTTCTGTCAAAATTTTATGAACTATCTCACATCCTTCTTTAATAACATCTCTTCAACTTGTCTGTGCCTGCCCTTAGACGAAAGGTGTTAATGGAGTTCTGTTATAAATACCGTGTCAAATGGAATGTATTCTAAATTTCTTCAGCTTATATCTATATTAGATTCCTAATTTGTATGTGATAAACTTGGCGTCTCACCTTGATGCTTGCATAGCAGATGCACTTTCCTAGGAAAAATGGTATTATAATATCCATGACACATGATGGATAATTAATATTAAGTTATCACCAGGTTGGCATGGGACGAAGTACAGTGGCAAAGCTAGTTTTGAAAGATTGTTTCACTTAGTTACAATTATCATAGTAACTAAAAGTTTTTGTATTTTTTATTGCAGGTTATGGCTCTAGAAAGCATACAATGAAAAAAAGAATTTTGAATGTTTGCATCAGAATATATGGGGTTATCTTTTAATATTCACCTATGAATAGCGTTTCTATCTTCAATTTTTTTAAAAATTTGTAGTTGCAGAAGGTCAGCATGCTTTTATTTTTATTTTTATGCAGTGCTAAGGATCAAGCTCAGTGCCTCACCTGTGCTAGGCAAGCGCTCTGCCACTGAGCTACAGCCCCATTCCTCTTCAAATGTTACCTGGCAAATATCACCAAAGACCAAGCTCAAATGGGATCTAGCCCTTACCTTTTAAATATCACAGGATTAATTAAATGTCAAATCTCATCTTACCTATTCTAGGTACAAGGCAAAGATGGAGAAAAGTTTGATCCCTGAAAGAAGAAATGAGACTGAGATCTTTTAATTCTCAAATTCCATGAATAAAACTTGCCCTCCTCAATAATCAGAACAAACTGGTCTTTACCTTCTATATTAGTTACCTATTACTGTATAACAAACAAATTGCAAAACCACAAACATTATCTCACACTGGTTCTAAGGATCAGGATCACAAGCCCAATTGTGGCTAGGTGAGTGGTTTTAGTTTAGCATCTCTTCCATTATGCATTCACAGTGTCAGTTAGGTTGATGACATCCAACATTTAGCTCGGAACAGAGGATCTGCTTCCACAAATGTTTGCTTACATATCTGTTAGCTGGAGACTACAGATCTTTTCATGCTTGAGATAATAAATACCTGTTGTCAGGAGTGGTGGTGAACACCTATAATCCCAGGGCCTCAGGAGGCGGAAGCAGAAGGATGGTGAGTTGAAGCCAAGTCTCAGTACCTTAGAGACATAATGCTTCAAAATTTAAAAAAAGAGGCTGGGCGTGGGGCTGGGGGTGTTGCTAGATCACTAATAGACCACTCCTGGTTTCAATCCCTAATACAAAAATTTGTTTTAAACCACTAGGTTTTGGGGGAATTCCTTAAGCAGTGTTGGGCAATGATTTATGTTTTGGGTACCAGAATTAGGATGTGATCATAAAAATATTAAAATATGGGAGTAAGTTTGGAAATGGACAGTGGGCAGTAGCTAGAAAAACTTGGAATTAAGAACAACAGTAAAAATCTAACTGGCCTTGCTTAGACTTTGTGTAGAATCTTATACATTGCATAGGCTTTCAGTGAGGGGTTAGTGGAAGAGGAGCATAAATTAGAAATTGGAAGAAGGAGGAGACTTGATAATATTAGATAGAGCTAACACAGATTATAGCCTGTCATAATAGATGTAAATAGCATAATTCTTTGATGAGATTCTCATTTGAGGGCCAAAAACTGATTTATAGGCAATAACCTCTTTTTCAATGTGGAACATTAAGGTAAATGGAACATTTTCTTAAATAAGCAAAACATTAAATAATTATGTATAATTGTGAAATATAAGCCAATTATGATAAATCACTTCAGAAATTTCTGGGGGATTGGATGATATCTACAGTCCACAATATCTGAGGATGTGAACTGTGAACCACAGAAATTGTAATTAGACATATTTTTCAATTTTACTTTGAATGGCATTTTGAAAGATTCAATGACTACATTTAGAAAGGCTTTCAAAGTCTGTGGAGCTAAAATAGGCAAAGTAGAGATTAAGTTTATTTAATAATGTGATAAAAATTAGTGAAGTGGCAGGAGAAAGAAGACACCTGATATTCTAGAAAAATAGATAAAATGGATCTGGGTTTACTTTAAAATTCCCATCATGGTCAGTTAAAAGATGTGGAGAATTCCTCTCAGTTTCATGTCTACATCAAGTATATATTTATAATTTTATGAGAAACATTGCTTCTATTTTTAATATTCAGGGAACATTATTTTCAAACAATAAATCAAATGAGCACAGCTCTTATATACCTAAACATCCATAACCCAATCTGAATATAAAATGCAATCAATTGGCAAATTACATATGAAATACAAAGGGAAGGCATTATATGTATGTGAAATGATTGTCAGCTGTAGCAATTTAACAGTCAAGTTTAAAATATTGTACATTAAACCCCCCAAAACAAAACAAAACAAAACAAAAAACACCTTAAAGCTAAGATAAACCAAGGGCAAGACTGATATGGAATGATTAGATTCAAGCAAAGGGTAAGGCATTTGGCATGAATTTAGAGCAATAACTTTCATTTTTAAAGTTACAATAAAGTAGGAAACCAAAACTTGTTTTAGAGGAAAACAGGTGCAGAGATTGATTTATTTACTGGATGAGAAAGGTGGGTAACAAACAGTTCAGCTTGAATCTGCTGGTCCAAGGTTGGCCAATTCCTTTCCTTTTGTATCAGTTGAGTTCTTAGATGCCCTTAACCACTCCTCTCTTTACTCTCCTCCTTACATGAGGATATGTTAGAAGTCCCCTATGAGGTTTGCACTGTGTATATGTTAGGTAGCAGATTTCCCTTCTGTTCCTGTTAAAACAACTTATTTTAAAAGAGGTATCCTGAGGCAATTCACAAAGCAAACATAAGCAGATTTTACCAAATCATTAATACAAACACAGTGCTCAGTCTTTTTTGCACCAATTATGGGTAAGTGTATTTAAGACTTGCAATTTTCAACAGTACCAGAAAACTCAAAATCTGCTTTACCGCCCTCAACCTAGTAAGAAGAAAATCTGATCAATTCTAACCTGTAAAAACATACAAGGGGAACTGGGGTTGTGGCTCAGTGGTAGAGTGCTAGCCTAGCACATGTAGGGCACTGGGTTCAATTCTCAGCACCTCATAAAAATAAAATAAAGGTATTGTGTCCAACTGCAACTAAAACAAAATATTTTAAAAAAAGAAAAATACAAGGGAGGACTAAAGAATGATCCTTATGAGTAAATCCATTTAATTTCAAATTAAATGATAAATACAGTACTAAACTGATAAATCCCGTACCTATCCTAAGGGCATTTTAATTATAAAACTAGAAAAAAAACAAATTAAGTGTAAATTTTTAGTTGAAGTGTCTCTTTTTTTGGTATTAAAAAGTGTTATGTGTGTGCTAAGATGTCTTATGGCATACTGGACTCAAGATATGATGGTATGTCCTGATGATGCATGCATTTCTAGTAGTATTTTTTCCCTAAAATTTTGTCTAGCATAGCAAACCCCTTTGATATATTAAAATAATCCTAGTGAAATCAATGTGATATAAACCCTCCCTGACTTCATTTCACTATGGTAGCTTTTAGTGAAACCTCAGTGGCTGATTAAGTGACAAAATGCTCAACCAAGTTTTTTTTTTCTTTTTTTCCCTAAGAATGGACCTTTAGTTTATGCTCATTTATGCAAAATACAAAGAAGTGAATTAGAAATAATATCCTTAAAATAGATGTGATTTATATATAAGCATCTCTGCTCATATTATTCATTCAGAAGTTTTTCAAAATTTAAAGGTGCTAAGGGTTATGGTAAAACTAGGCCATATTCCATTTATAAGTACTTTATTACAGACAATTACATGACCCTATATTGCAGTGTGCTTTCAATTCAAAAGAGAGTAATAAAGTGCCTAGCTAAATAAAAAGCTTAAAATTCTAAATTTTAAATTAAGCTAACTGCATTTATTTATTAGAGTTAACAAAATCTAGGCCCTGTCTATACAGATGTAATCTAATTATTTATACTGCATATTGTTTCAATAACCACATTAAATTTTTTTTTTTTTATTAAGTAGGGTCCGCTATCTAAGCACAACAATTGAATTTTGTTGCTTCATTTATGTGCTTTTTGCAAGGCACTGTGGTATGAATTACAAAACCTGGGAATGACTTGTGAATAAACCTTGCTATTTCACATGAAGGATGCTAGGAAAGTCATTCTGAGGCAGGATGCCTCAGTGAATTGTTTTTAACCAGAGTATAGAACATCAGGAATGAGTTCTAGTTAAAACTCACAGAATGAAAACTCCTTAAGGTGAGTGACTTCATATGTCCTTCCTGATGCTCTAAATAATCCAGAGAATTGCAGAGTCACAGCCAGGAAAGAGAGAGGGGAGAGGGAGGGGGGGTAGGGAGGGAGAGGGAGAAGGAAGGGAGGGGGAGATAAAGGGGGAGAAGGAAGGAAGGAGGGAGGGAGGGAAGGAAGGAGGGAGGGAGGAAAGGAAGGAGGGAGGGAGGAAAGGAAGGAGGGGGAGGGAAGGAAGGAGGGAGGGAGGAAAAGAAGGAAGGAAAGAAGAAAGGGAAGAAGGAAAAAAGAAAGAAGGAAATAAGAAGGTGTTCATAGCACCCAAGTTTTCTCTTCAGGGGCATTTTGCAAGGTCTTGGGAACATAGCCACACTGTATGACTTTCTTGCTGTGCATCTTCTTGGACCTCTGGATCTTGGACTTTGCACCTCTGGATCTGCAGATTGACAAGGATCTCTGTAGAATCAGCCCGGCCCAGCCTCCCCTAGGCTTTGCTTGCTTCCCTCCAGGGTCTGCTGTGAGGCTGAGATCCTGGTGCTCAGGACAGGCACCTGCTGTGGCCACTGTGCTTGAGTGCTACAGGGCCTGAGGCAAGCCTGGTGGGGCACCAGACACCAGCAGAGAGCATCTGGCTAGCTGGAAGGGCCAGGAGCATGCATGGGAACATTGAGCAGGCAGCCAGGACATTCTCCAGCAGCTGCTCTGTCCATTGTCCTGAGCCTGGAGAAAAAGAGAAAGGAAAGGCAAATCCTGAACTGTGCAGCCCAACACCTCCACAAAGCAGTTTCTTGTGTAGAATGTAAAACTGTGTTATCAAGTTATGTACAGTGTTGATCAGGATAAACTTCTACCCTTGGATTGGCAGGACAACAATTATGGCCTCTACTAACTATTCTTTTTTAAAAATTCTAAGGATATTTATTAAAGAGACTCCTATGACCAGAGCAATTAGATGTGATTGCTGTACAGGGGAATTGACACAGTTTTTATATGGGGGCTCAAGGCTGAGTCTGGACTGGCCCCAGGACTGAGTAGATTCAACACTGTGGAAAAGTGGGCCTAGACTTAGACCATCCTAGGATGTAGGTAGTTCACCCCAAATTAAGAACAATTTCCCCCAGCAACAAATTGGGCCCCACTTTCCTTCTGGTGTTACACCTATTAAGATGGACATGTATCCTGAAGTCAGTCAGAAGCCGCTAACAGTGCTGGATCACCACATTGCTGATTTTGTAATGATTCTGTGGTCTGGAAGATCTATTTCCAAAGATATTGGCCATAACCTTACTGTATTGTTTATTGTTTAAAGTTCATCTTTAAAGACATAAGTAATTTACTGGTAGAATTTCTGTCAGGACCACTATAGGACAAATTAGGATGTGCCATTAGTCTTCTGTTTACTTGCAGATGGAGTACTCTCATATGTTTTATCATCATATTTGTCTTTGTCATGTGCCATTTTAAGGCAAAGAATAATTTTGACTTCCAAAAATTGGGGATCTATTATTTTAGGGTATAGAAATGTAAGAATGAATAAAAATATGTCTTTCTTTAGATATGTGCAATGTGAGGTGAAACCAGGTGTTGTAGTGGATGGAGACAGCAATGAGTGCAGTGTAGGTCTCCTAAGGGCATTTGGGGGCTGCAGGAAAGCCTGCTCCTAAGGCTTTCCTGCTACTCTTGTAATAGGCAGAGTCCAATTAGACTTGTGTCTTGAGGGAAGCTCCTGCTGAACTTGTGTGTGTTTGGGGAGTCAGTGTGGTGAAGAATCTGAGAGTCTCGTTGGGCTTATTGAAGAGGAGATGACACTGGTAAGCAGTTTGCAAGATAAATGGTATGGTAGGAAACAAAACTGCTTAAAAAGGTTTCCCATTATTTCTCAGGGTCATCATGTTCCACAACCAGCACTACCAAACTTGAGGGTTCCAGTAAAGAGCAATGGGGGATTAGAAAATAAAGACTCACAGACACATATTTTGAAGATGAATAGCTGAGATGGGTTGGAGTACTGCTCTCTGATGGAGAAGAAGATTTAAAGAGTAACACCAGAAATCTTTATTTAAATAATGTCTCATTATCAGATTAAAGACTATACAAGCATTATTCTTTGTACTCAAAAAGTTACAGGGCTAGCCACACTTATGCAGCTTTTCTGCAGTTGCAATTTACAATTGCAATGTGCAATGTGAAGAGCTCTCAATGTTAGTAGCTCTCAAGAAAGTCCATTGTTTAATGTTACTGTTAAGCAGGCAGCTTCAGAAATAACAGAGATGGTGAAACATTGTGGTTGTCTAGCAGGAGAGTTCCTCTATTCCCAGGAGCTATGTACCTGAGATCAAGGTCAAGGCAGAAAAAATTCTTCTGAAGAGCCTCCTCATGCAGGGCATTATCACAGCAGCTAGGCATCCTGCATCCTTGCACAGGAACATTCCCAGGCACCAGGCTTGCCACAGCTGAGGTCATCAGAGACCCCAATCTCAGACACTGCTCTCCCATTCTCTGTCATCACCCTTCACAGTCATGGTCAGGAAAATTAAGATTCTCTGTGTTTAGTATGCCAGAAAATAGAGTGGGATATAGGTTGACAGAGAGCCAGTGGCTGATCTTGAGATTGCTCTCATGAGCTGTTGTCTTAGTGGGAATGAGCCTGCCCCACTGAGGTGGGTACTCTGGCCAAATTGAGTCCCCTGAGAAACCTTGAAGGGCATAACCATGCCAGATTCACCATCATCCTGTGTTGGAAGAGATAGGATGCCCAGTAGCCCTGTGAAGTAGAGGCAGGCCTGGCTGAGGCCCAGCTGAGGGGAGTGGAGGACAGTTGGGATCTAGGAAACTTCAGGCTTTAAAGCAGTTAACATCATCCTGTCTTTCCCTTGGACATCTCTTGGTACCTGATGCTTTTGCACCATGAGAAGTGTCTTGATTGTGCAAAAGTGGGAAAAATAGAAACATGGCATTTCATCCCATTTTCCTGAATTTTGACCAAAATTTGTGCTACAAAATAGTCATTCATTGACCCATGCCTACTGGTTTAACACATACCTATGGTTTAGCCACCATTGCACCAAACCTTAGGGTTCCTGATGGGAAGAAGCTCAGAGCCCACACCTTTGCTAGCTGTCAGCAGTTTGGGCACCTGGGAGCTTCAGGTCCAGGTGCATCCCCAATTTTACCCTTGATGGCAGGCCCCCCAGCCTTGGCAGCCCAACCCCCTCAGCCCTGGGGCTTATGCTCAGAAATCCCACAGGTGGGTACCTATGCCAGCATCAAGACACATTCTGCTGGGAGCAAGGTCATCTGGTGCATCTAATACATTTGACTCAGCCTCCATAGATGCTAGCCAGAGGCCAGAGTCTGTGGTCGGTTTTTGTCTGAAGAACAAGCAGCCCCAGTCAACATGGGACAACCAAGGTTCATCTCCCTCAAGCCTTGCAGTGTCAGTGACCTTAAAGGCAACTGGGAGGACAGACTTTTTCCCAGTTGTGACATCTTTCATGGCAGTAATGAGCATCTGCACAAAAAGTAAAGGAACACCCAAAACCAGTCAGCACCTTGGGGCAAGCTTGGGACAGAAACACCAATAGAAGCCCCTAACCAGAGACCCACCATGGGGATGAAGAAACACAAGACAAAGAGCAAACAGGGCAAAAAAAAAACACTGGTGTTCCTACCCTGAATGCCATCCCCCAAAGCCTGCCCCAACGCCTAAGCTCAACTCAGGGAACCAACACCACCCCCAGCAAGGCTTTCTCTAGTTGCTCTTGTGTGCCTCAATGAGATATGAGAGCCCAGACTTGTTCTTAGATCCCATATCTGCCTATAGGGCCATGTGCATCTCCTCCCCAAGAGGAGGGACACAAAGAAACAGACAGCACCATGGTGCAAGCTTGGGACAGAACAACCATAGTACCCCTAGGCAGAGCACCACAATGGGTACCAAGGGACATAAGACAAAGCACAAACCAGGGCAAGCAAACACTGGTGTTCCTAAAATTATTGCTAATCCTTAAAGCCTGCATATGCAGAATCTTTTAATCTCACCTCAGGGAATAAACACTACCCCTAAAAAGGCCACCTCTTCTTTGAAGTCTGTCCATATTCCGTCAAAGGGACCTGGGGACCAAGATCTGGCTCCAAGATCTAGCTTTGGGGCCATGTTCATCTCCCAAAGCTGATGGAACAAGAAGCATGAGAAAGCGCTAACAACAAACATGGGCTTTAACACCTTCAGCCACACTAACCAGACTATCCCCATAGTGACCACCTCACACAGGAGAAAGAACAACTCTGTTCCTGGAGACACTGCGGCCACTATGTTAAGTGTCAAAAGGTGCCCTCCCCTAGCAGAAGCCCCCAAGTCCACCTGGAAGCACCAACACCACCAGGAGCAAATCTGCATCTAGGTTCACACATCTGTCCTGGTCTCTCACCCTGGCAGCTCTGCATGCCATGGGTGCACAGGGAAGAGGTACCTAGCCTTTAGGATGCCAACCTCATCTGGCCAGGCCACTCTCGGAACCAGGAGCACTGGGGCAGCCACCAGATCCTCTTCCTCAAGGTCAGGACTCATTCCTGTGGGGTCCAGGAGGAAAATGCTGCCCTAAGCCAACATCCACCTGTCGCAGTCTGGCTGGGCACAAAATCACAAGCCACTCAAGCAGGAACAAACTTTATTTTTTAAAACTGCCGCCAATGTCCGGTATGCGCCCGGGAAGATTTTCGATCCACCCACTCGGCCTCCTCCCGGACCGCAGAGAGAGCTCCTCCCCCGGAACTCCCTCCTACTGTACTTCCCCAACCAATGGGAACTCTCCAGGAGTCCCATAGCCGGCCTAGGTGAACAGCAGGAGTCCAATATCCATATGAATGCAAATCTTAACATAATCATATCATCTCAATGGCTAGCTGGCGTCACCTTTCTACCAAAAATGCCATGCATCATATACTTGGCTCTTAGCATCCACCTTTCTCCCTTGCAGGACCTGGTGTGAGCCCTGTTAGACACATACCACAGGGCTTGCCCTGACCTCTGTGATCCTGGAGAAAACAGGAGGCACAGAGACACAGCCTCCAATCCCCACCCACTTCCTAGGCAGCTTTGCCCTTAAAGCTGTCTAGGATGAGGCTGGGGTCTTATTTGGGCTCATTGATTGGGGTCCTCACTAGTACAGACACAGGCCCTTGGCTTGGCTCTCTCTGGTTTCCTTGTGGCTCTAAGCCCTTTGTAGCCTTTGGCCTTTGGCCATTTGCTTGATGAGGGAAAGTGAATTTTGGCAGATTTTGGGTACCACAGAGTGAGAGGAATGGAAGGTACACAGAGGAAGCAGGCTTTGGGGGAGTGTCTGTTTTCCTTACTAACTGTGGTCAAGGCTGATCCCACACTATCAGGAAGCTCCCTGGGGAGAATTTTCACTGACTGTTCTGCCTGTAGCTCTGAAGCTGTGAGCCCCCCCCCAAAAAAAAAAATATTACCCCCTGCTAGAACACAGCATGAAGGCAAAATGGTGTTCATGAGGGTGGCCCCAAAGGGAGCCAGTGGCTCTGGAGCTAAACTTGCCAATGTGCTGAAGGAAGGCTTGGAGGAAGGGCCAAAGCAGCAATTGGCAGGCTGGGGAAGAGGGGGACACTGAGGTTGGGAGTGGAGGGTGTCTCTGGGAGGAAACAGTAGAGCCTACCCTCATGGGGGTGGAGGCTTCCCTGGTGGAGGTTCTGGGGCATTAGGGAAATGTCTGGCTGAGTCCCAATTGATGCCAGAGGACTGGCTCTTCCTCATGCACATGGGCTTGAAGGGTACATGGTACAGCGGTCCCTGATGGCCTGTGTCTCACCCATCAGCAACAGTTGATGGGCTGCAGAGCTTTCTTCTTCTCAGCAGTCACTGGAAAGGCCATGTCTGGAGGTGGTGGCAGCCTCAGAGCGTCCCTTTGGTAGCAAAGGAAATTTTCATTTCTGTGGCTTACTGATGTCCCCTTGGATGAGGACTTATTCCTCAGCAATGGCTGTCCCTGACTGTCTTCTGCCACCTTCTCACACTGGGTCTTCTTCAGGGGAATCTCTGCAGCTAAAGAGGATCCCAGGGGCAGCTTGAGTTTGGATGAGCCTGAAACCCTCCTCTTCAGGACTAGGCGACATTGAGCGGAGTTGTAGGAGCTGCTGATGACATTTCTCTTAGGGCAGGAGCTCATACATGAGGCCTGGGAGATCTCAGCTCTGTCTTGGTATCTCTGGGTGTGGAGGTTTCCATGCAGATCCTCAGACCTGAGCACAAAGGAAAGCAGGCAGCTGTGTGTTACAAAAGGCCTAAAAGCAGATTGTGCTCCTGCAATAACATGGGGACTCCCCCTATGACGTTCTCTATCTGTGGGGTCTTCCACTTGCTCAGCCACCTCTTGGCCACTGTCTTCAGGGACTCTGCTCACAGTCTTCCCTGGGCAGGGGCCTTGGGTACACCATGGTTCTGCAAGCTAGCAAGGAGCAATTTCCTGCTCCTGTGCTATAGAAGGCATCAGATTGCTGAATCAGAGCGGTGAACTGAAAGAAACATTCAAAGATGCAGCAGACAGCAACATCTTCTTCAGGAGACCAAGCATGTGGAAGATGTAGGTCATGTCCAGATCTCCCAGAAAGGATGAAAGTGTCGGTAGGACCCAGGACAAGCACCAGGAAGCACCTTTTTCAACAGCTGATGAGCACTTGCAGGATGCCTGCAAGATGACTTCTGAGAGATCCCAGGCTCCAGCAACCCAGAGGATCAACAGTGGAGGGAAGTCCAAGTTGGCAAGAGCTGTGAGCAGCAGGCCTCATTTGGGACCCTTCTGGCAGGTCTCTGCCTGCCAGGCAGGGGACAGGAATGAGGGACAAAGCTTGCCCTGGAAACTACCTATGGAAGCTTTTAGAGAAGGTGGGATTCAAGAATTCCAGAGAAAGGCACAAAAGTTCATTCTTCTGCTGCAAAAGCGGCTTCAGGCTAAATGGCAATGTCAGTCATGTAGCCAGGGCCCAGCTTTGGCCAGTATGAATAGAGAACTCACAGGCACATGCAGAAAACCATCTACCTGGGTACGTGACAAGGTCCAGCCAGGGAGGAACGCGGGCATGCAAGGTCCATGTACAAGCGCTAGGCGCTGAGCAGGTGGGGACTAGGATGATACTCGTAGGTGTTGGACTGAAGGTACCTGCACCTCCAGTATAGGGTCATGCTGCCAGTGCTTCCTCTGGGTGCTCTATCTTGGGCAAGGTGGACCTGAGCACCCCAAGGATGGTGCAGGCAGTGGAGGGGAGCCACTCCTGGGGCCTCTGAACGGGGAAGGAAGGACCGAGGGAAGGTAGTACATCAGCACAGGACTGATTCTGCAGGTGTGCAGCCAGTGAGCAAGTGGGATGGCCTCACAAGGATCTCACTTGCTGTTCCTGGGACAGGCACTCTGTCCTTCTCCATTCCAGTGAAAGTCTGAGCTACTGTTTGTGTCTGGTTTTGCTCTGTTGAGGGCAGGAGGTGTTGGGTTTGATATTTAGGAGCTCTTGCAATGGCAGGAATCCTGCTGCCCATATCCTGGACCCAGAGCTGTCAGACAGGTGTCTGCTGCCCTGGTTGGGCCTTGCTCCATAGAAGGGAATTGCTGGGGAGCAAGGTTCCTGACTGAGGTGCATCTGCAGGTGGTGGCAGTTTGGATCAGGGCCTGTGTGTCTTTCTGTACCTCCTCTGGGAACTCTAGGGCAGGGAACAGCTGCTGAGAACCAAGCAGGGGCACCACAGCCCTCTGGCTGAGGGGTTTAGCAGTGCAGGCTGGGAAGATCTGGTATCCAGAATGGTATGGAAACTAGAAAAAAACAAGCTCGTATGCTCACAAATGTGATGTTATTCATTTTTGGGCTGCTTTTTTGAATTTTGGTATCTGGATTCTCTAATTTTTTGAGTCTTCATTGCTTAGCTGTTCTGGGAACAATGGTAGGTCTCCTATTCATTCCACAGTGTAATAAGTGTTCAATTTTGACTGATTGAATACAACACAGAAACTTAGAGACCTAGACATCCCCTTATTGTTCACTTTTGGGAGGTTCAAGTTGTCACTGGTAATGTCTTTCTCTAGACAGAAGGGCATCCTGCCAGAGATTGTGTGATTTTTCCAGCTCAAGCTTCCCATAACCCATCAAGATGTCTTGCATACTCCAGTACCCTCTGCTGTCAAGAGCTGCCACTCCTGCTTACTGGTGGTGTGCTGGGCCAGTTTCAAGACTGGGTAAAGTATCAGTGAGCCCAGGCCTATAGAAGCCCAGGAGGGTGCCTCGACTGGGGCCAGTGTTCAAGATGGCTGCTTCTCATGCCCTCTTTTGCCCACTGGCACTCCCAGGTCCATTGGACTTTCCAGGCTGATTGTCATCCTGCTGTGGGGTAGGATGTCACAGCACTCAGTGGGCCTGGTGCAGTTATCCCCAGACCATGCATTTCTGGACCCTTGGGGGTGAGGGTGATGCTAGCCCACAGACTGCAATGGGTACCAGGGCCCTGGATGGAACAGGATCATGCCATGTCCCAGAAGAACCACAGGCTGCCACAGACCCATGCTCTATTTTCTGTAGGTGAAAAAATTGGAGTCCAGTTCTCAAGAACAGTCTCCTGGGGCTCAGTGTTGAGTTGTTCCTGTGTGTCAGCACAGCTGAGCTGGCACTTCTCAAACTTTCCTCTGGAGTGGCCAGGATGAGAATCTCCTCTGCTTGACTGGGTGGATTGAAGTCACAGTGCTATTGGTCAGGCTGTCTGTGAAATCAGGAGTTACCAGGAAAGCAGCTGATGTCATAGCAGCCCCTAAGTGGGACACTTGACATCCAAGGTCCAGAAAGAACCACAAGGGAGAAGATGCAAGTGTAGTCTCCTACCAGGGCCTGGAATTGCCAGGCCTTTCAATCCAAATTTGCTGGACATCAGCCTTTTCACTTTGAATGTCCTAGTTTTCAAGTGTTTGCCATCATTTCACATGAGAATTCCAGGAACAGTTAAGCATTTCATTGAGAAGAATCAAAACCAAGGTAGGAGGTGTTTGAGCAGGAGGGAATGTTGGGATGGTCAATGGGAGTGACTTTCTAGAAGCTAAACTCAGTGTCATGGTTCTGATGGGGATTTTCTGAAATCACAGAACCATCTGGATGAATGGCTCTAGACTTTTCTCTTTGTCAGTACCACATATTGAACCCAGGTGTGCATAAGTCCTGAGCCACATCCTGAGTCATTTTTTATGTTTTTATTTAGAGACAGGGTCTGGCTAAGTTGCTTTGGGCCTTGCTAAGGTGCTGAGGCTGCCTTTGAGCCTTCCATTCTTCTGACACAACCTCCCCAGCTGATGGGATTATACTCATGGTAGTTTGGTCTTTTATTTTAGTCAGGAATCCATGGGTTAGTATTTTTCTTAGGGAATGGCCAGGTGGAGAAAAGTGGGCCATAAATAGATTTTTTTTTTTTTTTTGTTATTGAAAATGGCTGGGGACTGTGGTTTGAATTAACCCAACAGTCTTCTCAAATAATAATGACCCAAGCATTTAATTTATTCAAGTTGTACCTGCCTCTCCTCCTGTCCCATGCCACCATGGATCACTGAGTGTTTTCTTGGTCAGAGTTCAGTCATAACCCTTTTCTTGCTTACTGAGACTGGGCTAAAACTTTCTACAATGGCACCTAGGTGTGCATAAATAAAATTAAGCTTTTGACAGGAGTGCTTTCAGTCATGCAACTACAACGTTTGTTAGCAAATGATTTCTTTTGTCTAAGGATGTTTTTCTTTTAAAACTGCCCAAAGAAATCACTGGAAAAGATCCCAGTCACCTGCCATATTAATCTCATTGGGTATTTTAGCTCATCAGTACTTTTAATTATTTCCTCCTCTTTGTAGAATCACAGCAATAGAATTTTTGTGGCTGGGGAAGTAGCAGGCTTAGAAATAGAAGCACAATTACAATTAAGTTTTTTAAGCAGGAAGATGAAGTCCTCAGTGCTTTCCCAGTGATCTTGACTTTTTTATGGTGGGCTACTCTGGGAATGGGATAGCTATCCCTAAATGATAGGTATCACCATTCACGTGCAAGAGCTAATTCAAGGGGTTCATCAACCTGTTTTTTAAGAAGAAAGGATGTTCACAAGGTATTAGCATCATGAAATACAAAGGCACACCTGCACTAGTCTTTGGGAATTAGTAGTCTTCTGGAGCAGGCACCCTGGTTGTATGAAATTAAGTGGCCTGGTACAGTTGGGCAAGGATAGAAGACAACTTCAATGTGAGCTGGAAAGCCCAGAGGTGATGACCAATAGAGCTGCTCCTTGGC
The DNA here is from genome assembly GCF_021218885.2 of Marmota monax. Lineage (NCBI taxonomy): Eukaryota > Metazoa > Chordata > Mammalia > Rodentia > Sciuridae > Marmota > Marmota monax. The sequence goes on from NW_026695072.1 coordinate 20,467, forward strand.
ACTGCATTTCCTCACTCTGTTGTGTTTATCATTAGAAATATTTTATTTTTCATCATAAAAACAAGTTAATAAGTGGTGAATAAATGTCAGTCTCTTCTGATGAGATTGAGGAGCAATTTGTAAAAAGATTTGTAAAAAGCTGGCTTCTGGGCTGAGGTTGTGGCTCAGCGGTAGAGTGCCCGCCTGGCACTTGAGAGACCCTGGGTTCGATCCTCAGCACCACATAAAAATAAATAAACAAAACAAAGATATTGTGGACAGTTAAAGACATATTTCTTTGGAACTGCTGATCTAGTCCATAGCTCAAGAGCTATGGAATTCTCAGAAATATGCAGAGGTCAATTTATCAAGGTGTTTCTCAAAGAAGTAATCTCATCAGTAAATGAAGGCATAATATTTTAATCTATTTGTCATTTCTATGTAGCTTTAAATGTACATAGAAATGACAAATAGATTATAATTTAAATGCACAGACTTTGGAACAAAACTGCTTAGGTTTTTCACTGTGACCTTGGAAAAAACAGTAAATGTCTTGTGTATAAAAATCAGAATAACTGTGACAAATGTGAGTACTAAAACATATAACAAAAGTTAAAGGTTTTCTACCATGCAAATAGTAAGCACCAGATGTTAGCCACAGTTTCCCTGTAATTGTGCCTACTTTCTTCTCCCCAATTTCAGTTGGAGATCATCTCCTCTTTTGCTACTTTTACTGAGGTCCAGCCATGATTTATCTTCTGCCATCTGTTTTTTTTTTTTTTAATTTTGTTTAATTTTCTCCTCTTCATTTCTTGCCATATTTGATGATCTGAATCAGTGTCTATGTCTAATATGAAAGTGACTTATGGAATATGGAGAATATTGAGAAAAATTATATCTTGATATCTGCAAAAGAAATTAGATCAATGGGTATGTGTAAGTCTCATAGAGATCAGAAACATTATGCTGCTTGGGCATTCTATGTGATTAACCTAGATAGAAAAGCAAGGGCTAGACTACAATGCTTGATTCTTGCTATAGCCACCCAGAATCATCCTATAACCAAATGGTTTACTGGTATAAAATGAAATAATGATTGCTGATTCAGGCTTCAGTTATAAATGAGCGTATGAGTTTTTACTGGCTGAAAATATTCATCAACTGGTAGGACTTTCATCTCTCTCTGTGTATAATTTATTATTACATTCAACCTATAAATGATGGCCTAAAAATGAACAAATGCCATTCATCTTGTGATTCTATTCAGCTACAAAAGAGTAGTTACACTACCTTGAATGTCTACTCAGATTAAAATAAAGCCTACCCCAGTTCTGAAAATCAGAGGAATTTTTACTTAGGTTTTGTTTACTTAATCATTAGAATAAATAAGAAATCAAGAAAATTTTATTGCTCCTCAGTTTTTCCTTTATCCAATATTTTACTTACTAATTGCAAATATAATTGATTTTATGTATTTTCAGAAAAAATTGAAGTCAACTGATCATTTGCATCTACTCAATGGAAATGGATATTCTTATTCTATAATTTCTCCAATTTTATAAATTAGAATTTAAACACCAAGAAGATGCTAAATTACATGCTCAATCTAACATATTTGGAAGATGAGGAATAAAAATGCAGATTTAATTCCACACTGTTTTCCACCATTAATTCTTACAGCTTTAAGTAAAATATGTCTCCCGTTCATGAAATCATAAAAGATAGTGAGGTATGCTACATTCTATTGCATGGTGAACTTCTATTTTGGGCAGTCCCTTTAACAATAGCATAGTCCTATAGGATCTGATTGTAAACTTGAAAATGAGATATTTTGGGGGCTCACCCAATTTCTATTTCCCCTCCTTATTTAAAGAATCTTACATATTACAGTACGCATTGTCAGTGGGCTGTGTCCTGGGTAGCAGTAGGCCTGATTACAGTGCTCTTTAGAATGGAGCAAGAATTGACACATGATGTTTCTCTTTTTTCTTTTTTTTAAAGGCTTAAAATGTATTTCAATAAATTGATGCTGCATTACTGCTCCATTTCTCAGAAAACTCCAAATTTAAGGTATTAGAATCAAATCAAACATGGTAAACCAATAAAAAATGCACAGCATAACTACCTAAGCTAGGCAAGGCTAAGAGCTACTGTCAGACCATCAGCATAGAGCAACCCTGTTTCCAAGACTGTATGAGACCTATCAAGAAAAGCTGTGAATAGCAACTTCATAGACACAGAAGGGTAAATTCATGGGTTGTCTTTAACCAAGAAAAAGATGAAGGCAAGTTAACACAAACATTTTTTAAAGATGTACTAAAATGAAAAGTTCTAAGAGAAAACATCTTCTTTAGGACATGAAGGGGTAATATATGGGATATAACAGAATTTTATGTATGTTGTCTATGACCTCTGTGGGGGATGTTTTGTTTTTGTGGCATATGTTGCATCATATCTGGGATCAAGTTTGGTAAGTAAATAAAATATAATGGAAAAAAATGGAATTATCAAGATTAACAGGGCTCTAACTGAATCCATTTTGCTATGAGTCACCAGCCCTCAACAATCACATCTGAGACTTCAGGAATGTACTACACAGAATCAATTAAACAATATACCACAAAGAACTGATTTGCTAAGTATCACCCATCCCTTGCCATCAGCCTCTAGCATAATTAAAATTTGAAATAATTTTCTTAAATAATCAATTTCTCATTGGATTTCTTCTCCATAATCCTACTAAAATGTAATCAAAATTAAACAAATTACAAACTATGCAGTTTTAAGTTGTCTGAGCATCTGAAAGTAGTATGTTTGAGTAGAATGTTATTATCCATGAAAATGTAAAGACAGTGAATATTTGGGACATGTGGGCAATTCTTTTACTCTAGAATATTATATGATATTGGGTCATAACATGTCACATATCTCCACTATCCTGGAAACACTTTATGAAATAAAGTATTTAACTAGGCTGCTAAGATTCGGTGTGCAGGACAACATGGATAAAAAGTAATATACCAAATATATTCATATGCTCAGATTTCCTGATGATGCTATGATTCTCTGAAGATTGATTCAAAATGGGTACAAACATAAGAATTTTCTTATTGAGCATTGGAAGAAAACATTCAGAGCACATTAACAACTCACAAGTGTCTGGTCTTTTTCTGAGCATTATCAATTGCTTTCCAAAATGATATAATGTAGTTGAGGACAAATGTTTAAACAACAATAAATTTTTGATTTAGCATATATATATATATATATATATATATATATATATATATATATTTATGACTAAAAAAGTACATTTTAAAAAATGTTATCTGTGCAGGAACTATATGTGGGTGTTAAGGGAATATTACTTTAAGAACAAGTAATTTGCTTATATAAGTTTATGAATAATCTTTCCTCAAATTTATATATATATATATATATATATATATATATATATATATAATTTTCTGTATGATGTATGTATATTACACATGTATAAAAAGGATACCATCAACGTATTTTCTCCAAGTATTTATGTGAGATGGGGAGAAAATTTGAAGTTCATTTAACTACAACAAGTTAATCCAGTTAGTCCTCACTATCAATTTTTATGTTCCCATAGTCAAAACAAGTTAAACCATATTAAAATGTCAAACATTACACTCATTAATGCTCAAAGACCATGCTTGTAGGTCCAGTAATCTAGGCTTTAACAATTTTATCACATCATAGGTTTATACAATGAATGAGGAAAACCAAGATGACAAGTTCAGAATGAATATCAATAACAGGAATTAAATGTTGAAAGGGACTCAATTACACTGATGGTGGACAGTTTTTCTCAATAATATTGGAAATAATAATTCCATTGAATAATTCCAGTACTGCATTGATTGGCTTGAAAAGTGGGTAATTTTTATGTAGTGATATAAGGCAAAACATACTACAACATAAAATTAAATGGAGAAAAGCTCTCAAGGTTTTGTGTTGCTTAGATGGAATGTTTCTCCAAGAAATATTTTTAATATTTGACTAAGAAGGAATAAAATGTATGAGGCTGAAACATACTCAAATTTTTTGATACCAACTCAATGTATTTTTTTAATCAATGAAAACAGAACTACATCAAATCCCCAGTCTATTTCCTCTCCATTCTTCCAATAAAGCCAACCTGTTTTTTTTCTTCCCTCTTTTCATTATCAAACTGAAAATATATGGTCTTGTATTTTCATAAGACACTTCTATTGTTAGACTACATTTTGTAGTAACTGTCAAAACTGGTTTACCTTTGGGTCAAACTTTTTCATTTTTTTGTAAAGAAGTAATAGAAATTGTTATTTAGCTATGAGGATGCAGTTTGAAGAGCCTTCACATGGATGGGAGGGGAAAAAATTTGTAACAGGACATTATGGCAAAGATCTGCCCATGTTTTAGCTTATCATAATTGCTAAAATCAGATTGATATTTCCTTTTATGTATGTATTTATCTGAAAGTTTACCAATGAGAAGAATAATTTTTCTGGAAGTAATGTGGAGATTATTACACAACCATGTATGCCTCAATTATGTAGTCTTTGATAGAAGTCAAATGATCAATGGATAACAGGGATCCTGGGAAAAAAAAGGAATCTTAATGAACAGAAAATCCTGTTTAGACCAAGACTACATTATAGGAGAATGGTGATTTTTATGCTTAGATTTCCACTTGTTTGTACAGATATAACCTGGGCAAAATAACTACATGTCTGCATGTGATTTAATAGTTTTCTCATAATGTCTTCTGAGCCTTTGAGTCACTGGCAGTTTTCTGAATGATGTACACACTGTAGGGGCAATGCAATATGTCATATTATAGGAACACTTTGAAAGTAAAACAGGTACTATTTATAATTTTACCCTGCCACAAAGAGTGTGACCCCATACCCCACTGAATTATTGCTGAGCAGAGAGCACCTCTTCTTTTGCATCTTGGGAAAAAATTGTGGCCTTGGATGGGTAGCAGAACCAGGTAATTCTTGGATGATGAAGGCTTTTTGCAGTCAGTGTCTCATACCTTGCTGAGGCAGCTGCCAGGAACACGTATTCATGACAGGTGCAAATCACCTTGGAGAAGACCAGATGTTACGCTCAATTGGTCACAGGGACTTCTTTTCTAACGATCTCAAAATAGAAAGTAATAGTGACCTGGTTTTGTAGATCTTTACTCCTTAAATATAAGACTTAACAGGAACATATTGAACCCTATAATCTCATTCCTGACAGAATTAAAATCTATTCTCCTAAGATTTTATTTTATCTTTTTCCTAAAATTCTCAGTTCCTGCTTTTTTCCATTTATCTAAATCTTTTTTTTTTCTTCTGAACTTTCCCACAGGCAGTTTAGTGTATTGAGGTATATGTAATATTTCCCGGTAATTATCTTTCTTAATTATATTGAAGTATTCCCCTACTCAATTATCTAATTCTTAACTTAGTAACTGTTATTGATCATTATTTGATCCCAAAACTTTCACTTAGTACTATCCATTCACTAATAAATTCATTAATCAAATAATTTAGCTTAAAATTTAGTAATAAGTAAAATCATCACTTTTAAAATATGAAAATGATTACACTTTAAAAAAATCAAATCATAAAATAGATATCTCTTAAATACCTTCAATGCCTCATATAAAAACTAAAGTCTGGTATTAATTAAATATTATGTTACTGAATGATATAATCTGTGGGGACCAAAACTAAAAAAAACACTTGACAGAATAATAAGTGCATATTTGTATATATGAGTGAAAAGTGTAGATACTTCTAATTTTTAAATTTAAACATTGGTTTTCTGAAATATTGAGATTTTTCATAATATATATTTTGAAATTGGAATATTGTTGCAAAATTTATTTATGCATCAATTTTTATAATAAATATGAAAGATGTTATGAAAAGTGAAGGGGTCCTGCCCTAACAGGGTCCAGGGAGTCCTGAAGAATGAGTGGGATCTGCGAAAAGGATGAGACAGGAGTCATTCCATTGGAGCAATCTCCAGAGAGAGAGAGAGAGAGCTCTAATGCAGCTTTTTCTGGGTCATCTTTTATTGCAATTTTTCTCATCATTATAGGTTCAGAATATGTCATTGATTATAGAAGTTCAAAACTTTGCCAAGACGTGACATTTTCTTAACCATCATTAGGGGTATAGAAAAGTGTAACATCAGTTTACATTTTTCCAGTATGTGACCTTTAGTTATTAATTATTAAGGGTATGCAATCATTGATAAAATGAGTCACTAATTTACATTTTTCAGATTTTCCCAGTATGTACTATTTTTCCCAAGATATGCTATTTTCTTTTTAACTAATGACAAACTATGTAACCAGACTCGAAGTCTCCTAACCTATCATTAACCTTTAAGTTTAAAGTACACCTGAACTTTATTTCTAATCTAAAATTCCCATCTAAAAAAGTCCCCTTAAATCGTATACTTAAAATATTCTAAAGTTTATAAATAATTCTTAAAGTCTATAAACCATTCTTAAAGCATATCAGAAACTCATACAACTAAAAACTTAAGAATTATAAACCCAAGAATCTAAATAAAATAATATTTCTAAGATTATTCTAAAAATATGTCTTATAAAGCTACTTTAATTAATTCCTACATTTATTTTCATAAAACTGGTTGAACGGCTTTCTCAAAGATTTTGTTTCTTAGTCAAGGCACACTATCTCTTATATCTTTGTAATCTCTCTCAGTAAAAAGCAAGTTCTAAATAAGAGTTCGCTTACTGCCAATATTAACTATGCTCATCATAAATCCCTATGTGAAGTAAAGGAGGGCTTATAGAAAAGAGGAGAATGTGTATTTATATGTCTTAACTTTCCTAAGTATATAACATAACTTTCCTTAATCAAAAATAACTACATATGGTGGTTTTTGTACAATAAGCTTTTTAAGAGGCCGGAGTTATGGGCCTGGGATCTTAGTGGATATAATCAATGTGGTGCCTAAAATTCTCATGACTTTTCAGAGAATGATTGTTGTCCATTATCAGTTTTATCCTTAATGTATTGAGATAGAGGAGCAGCCTTCTATTGTCCTCAATATGCTGAGGGTTAGTAGAACACCCTTCAATGCATGAACTACCTGTTATGTTCTAGCCATCTGAAATTTAATTTGGTTTGGCATTTAACATACTCATGCCTCCTGTCAGGAACATGCGCATGAAAATGAAAAGTCCCAATTACATAAAAACGGGCCTCATGGTTTTGGTTTCCCTCCAACCAGCGCGGCTTTGCCAGCATTCATCCTCACTGTTACCTTGTCAAGACAGTGAGAGAGTGGCTTTGCCAGCACTTATCTTCACTGTGACCTTGTCAAGACAGGGAGAGGAGGAGTGCCTTCACCAGAAAAGTAAATTAATGTTATCAACAATCAACCAAAACCAGAAGTTTTGTAAAATAACTATTTCATTTTCACTATGAATATTAACTTTTATTTTATTATTATTGTGCTATAGATATCCGTACTCCTGATTTTATTTGTAATAATTGTTTAAGTGAATGTCATTGGTTTACACCTGACCTTCCAATACATTGTGAATTCAGAAAACACTATTTCACCTCTGCTTTTGTCAGAAATCATTGTACTCTCTGCAAAGTCAGCTTAATGAGTTCTGGTAATAAATTTCCCACTTATTATATGTTTGATAATATATTATATTGCTTCAATTAAGTGGATATATTTTGATAAGACAGGAGAGTCTGGAACATAGGCATGCTTGCAGTGCTGGAAGATTATTGATCAACTAAAATTAGTAGTAAAACTCTCTTATTTGATAGAATGTGACAGATTCCTTATTTATTATTCTTTCATTCCAGTGAATGAATTATACTTTCTAATGAATCCAGACATCTTTCCGTGAAGCCCAAATCTTCACATGCCATCTAGAAATATTATAATTTCTGGCCCAAAAGAAATGTGCAGTTAGTGTAGTAAGAGTGGTGAGACTTGACTGGGAACCTACATCTTTTTTCCACGTGTGGATGAAGTAATCTCCACAATAAATTACAGTTTTCTTTCAATATCAGCCTGGTTTACAGATGAGGATTTTGGAGTAGTAAGGTTAATCAAAACTACACAAGGGCCTGCAATTTGTTCACTGCATCTGCCATCACTTCCTCAGGAGACCTATTCTGACAATTAGCCCTGCCCTTTAAAACTAGTTTAAGACAGAGGCAGGATGAAGAGGGGAATTTGATTTGTCCACAAGCAAAAAGGCCTAAAGTTTTATAGTGTTCTTACAGGGTCCATTATAATTCTCTTAATGAGGGTTCAGCTAACTCAAGAACTTCATATTTTTCATTAACGTTTCAGACTTTTCACCTTTCCTAGGATTTTAATCAAAGCATTCCGTTGTGTCATGTCTCTTCTCACATGGTATAATACACATAGTTTCATTAATGTTAGCCCCCCAAAGAGTACTGTTTTTAAAAGAATTCAACTAACATTTTACAGAAATTATTTCTGAACATGCACACAAATATACCACATGGGCACAAACACAAATAAAAAATATTACTGTGAATGTTGTGACACTTATGATATTTTATGCCAATATAATTTGTGAATGTGATACCACTTAGTCATATGGTAGACACACTTGTGCTTAAGTGCTTTTATGCAGCTATTTATTATAGGACTAGAATTAGAATCAAATTTATCTCAACTTTTAAGTAACTATAAACAGGAAGACATTTATAATATAGATAAATGACTGAAAGGAAAGACAAGATTGAAAGATAATTAAATGTAGCATGAAAGAATAGCAGGAAGAGAGGAGAAGAAAGAAGAAAAAGGAGAAAAAAGAAAAAACAGGGCTCAAATCTTAATGTTTTCCTTGTTATTTTGAAATGGTGGTTTTAGTGATTCATATACTGATTTAAATATAGGCAAGTTTTATTCAAACTCCTGCCAATTCAGTTAAAGAAAATTCACTGACTATTTGTGGTATAGCTGTTAGGAAACAACTACAATGCCAGAAGCAAGACACAAGTTGTAAAAGACAAAAGAATTAGCATAAAATGGGTATTAACAATTTGAGAACTTTAGTATACTCTGTATTGATATTATTTTGCTCAAATATAATTTCAAACAATTTTCCTCTTAAATGTATTATTATCCGTTCATATTTAAATTTAATTATTTCAAATTTGCTTCAAATTGGGAGAGATTATTCAAATAAAAAATGTACTTAAGAATCAAATTGTATCCTTTGGTTTCAAGCTTATCTAAAAATGCTTTTAACAAAAAAGATAAAATTGTTACTTCTGCTATTTTGATGAAGAAATAACTGGTAGGTAAATATGATTTGATGAGCAGCAATGTCAACCTATTTGGCAGAAAAATGTATTTGAAACAAAATTTTGATTTAGGACACTTGAATGCACAGCAAAGTTCTCAGACAGGTAAGTAAGGCAGGGAAAAAACAAGCAATGCAGAAGATTCCTTTCACTGCATTTCAAACAGAGCATCCAACATTTCCATTACCCTAAATTCAGGAGGCTCTATTACCTGAGTGGCAAAGGTACAAAACAATAGATAGAGTTTGATGATTGAGTTGGTGTTCTGAGCCCTGAAACATAAATTATTAGGATTAATTCTGATTATAAGTTCACACATGGGCTGTGGTTATACCTCAGTATTAGAGCACTTATCTAGCACATGTGAGACACTGAGTTTGATTCTCAGCACCACATAAAATTAAATAAATAAAGGTACTGTGTCCATCTACAACTAAAAATATTTTTTAAAAGCTCATACTTTAGTAGTAAATTGCATTAAGAAGGCTATATTATGGAATTCTCAAAAAGCTACATGACTCAAGCAATATGACAAAGATAGATGGTAAGCTAATTACTGAGCTATGAAAACTGTATTTTAAATATGTTAGCATAATTTCTGATATAATTTTCATTCTGTTTAGTCCAAAGTTTCTACACATGAGTCCATTCTAAGATTAAGTGTTAAATTGGAAGAAATTCCACATGAATAAATTATTTTTGCAGTGCAATAATTTCTATTATAGTAAACTACTGTATTTCTGTTTTTCCTTATTTTTTTTAAATAATGCAAAGCCAAATTACACATATTATTACATCCTAAGTGAAATTCTATCACTACCTGGAATTTGCATATGTACAAAGACTTATTTTTAAGAAGCCTTCTTTGGAATATTTGCTTTTTGTATATCCTCATTTCCTCTTCGCCATCTCCGTTATTAATATTAACCTTTTTTTAAATCACACAAGCCCTAGCAATCCATAGCAATCCACAATAATGAATCAATCTAATAATCTGTTCCTTCCCCACTTTTTATTGGGCTTCTTTTTTTTTTTTTTTTTTTTTAGCCACACCATATGTATTCATTTTTATTTTGATACACTTATTTCACCATATTTTTTTTTTAAATTTTTTATTGTTGGCTGTTCAAAACATTTACACTGCTGATTGTAACCAAAGTTACTTCCTTTAAGTTTCTGCATAAAGCAGCACTTTTTTTTTCTTCTATCAGATCACTCAATTATATATTCATTTGCATTTCATTGAATCTATTATTACTGTAATGGTTAATTTTTGTGTCAATTCTGTTTATTTAAGGTGCCCAAATATTTCCTCAAATATTATTCCAGTTGTTTTGTGATAGTGTTTCACTGTTGAGATTTAAATTTATAGACTTTGAGTAAAATATCCTTCCTAATTAATGTTGGTGGACCTTATTGAACCAGGTGAAAATTTTCTTAACATTTTTTATAATTTTATTTTATTTATTAGTCTTTTATGTGGTGCTGAGCATTGAAACAGTGCCTCATCTGTGCTAGGCAAGTGCTCTACCACTGAGCCACACCTTAGCCCCTGAAAGTTTTTTATTAAACAGATGATCTCTGTCAATCAAGAAAGTATTCTGCCAGAGAATTTGTTTGGTTCTGTTTCTGCAGTTACAGACACACACACACACACACGCACACACAACTTTCTGGTCACTCTGTTAATCTGTAGTACCCTGAATAATGTAGATTTTGTTACCAGCAGTGGTTCTAAAAGAAACATACTTTTAAGTCTAACATTCTGAACTGGTTCTGGAGTTCCTGGAATAAGCTTTCTAATCATTTTTTAAAGAAATAATTTATTTTTTTAATATTTATTTTAGCTGTAGTTGGACACAATACTTTATTTTATTTATTTATTTTTATGTGGGGCTGAGAATTGAACCCAGGGTCTCGCACATGCTAGGTGAGCACTCTACCGCTGAGCCATAACCCCAGCCCTTTTGATATTTTTTATTTAAAGAAAACATTGATTTTGTGTTGTATAGTAAATATTGCAATGACAGTCCATTGTATGGTGTGATAATGTCATTTTTTGATACTTCTAATCAAACCCATATAAGGAGTAAAGATCTAGGTCACTATATGTATAATACTTTCAACATTTTTATTACATTAATTTTTATTACTAAAGTTGTCACTGAACAAAGCAAGGAAAGAAAAGGGTATGCTCAAAGATTTAATCCAGAACTCAAGCGCCACTCTGATATGATGTGAGAGTGTCTTCCACTGTCTGTGAAACACCCTTATTTCCTGTATCCACAGAACTGAGTTTACTGAAAAACAAACTGGACTTCCATTTTGAGTGGTTGGATTACAATGCAAATGGAATTCCCAACCTCAGAGTATTGACCATTAAAGTCGATGCAATGATTGTGAAGGAGTGGGGTATAGTATGTTGGACTGGAAATGTGCGGGAAGACCCTGATGTACCTGGGGACAGTAACTCTCTACTGATGAGTTATCTTTGCCAGTACAACCAACCTCTCCACCTCAACTGAGGAAATTAAACTTCATTTCCCAAGGAAATTATGATGACCTTCCCTGAGGAGCTTGCCTTGAGAGACCACTGAGAGTCCTCAGAACTCACTTTCACTATCACTTTTTACTTTTCTGGTTCTGTAACTAGACTCAAGGCCTGAAAATTTCCTAAAAATATAGTATAGAGTGGGACCATGAGATCTCAGAGAGCTAAAAGCAAAGGAACTACTTATTTTTTCTAATTCATACAGACAGACATTTGGGGAATAAATGTGGAAATAGATAGTATGACTGTGGGAAGATACAGAAAGAGCATAAAGTTCGATTAAGATGAATTTATAGATAAAGGCTCACTAAGCAGAAATTCTGAATTTAATGATGTAGTTAGGGGGTAAAAAAGACTTTTACTTTGTTTCTTTGTTGATGGAAACATGAAGTAAAAGATTCCCCATAGTAAATGAATTTCAAATGCCTTGGTTTACTGTAATAGGACACAAAGGTTTAGGGAATTTGGAATATTAGAGGAATTTTTTTAAGACCTACTCACTCACCCTGGGAGGTCCAGAGGACAAACCTTTTGCTATCATTGTAAGAAATAAGTTTGTGAAGGTAGTCCCAGCATCTCAGTGATCAATCTTTTCTGTAGGATGGAACTTGGAGTCATGAGAACTGATGGCACTAAACTAGGAAAGCTGAAGGCAAGGAGAATAATCAGATCTTTGAATGATTGGGCCACTCAATGCCCAAAAAGCAAAGTGTACCTGGATACCATAAGGCAGGAGTCAAAAGAGAGACCCGATTATTATGAATCATGTCATTTGTAGACATTGGCAAGAAAATCATCCTGTTCCTATAAATGAAATAGATCAAGTAATAACTTAGTAGGCTTCTTATCTCTATAATCAGAAAAGTTCTAGGTCAAGTGAATAAAAACCGAGCCCAAATCCCAAAGCAGTCATTGCCCCTTTCTCGATTCCCTGACTAGAGCAAGTTTAGAGATTCAGAACCTCTTGAATAAAGAGATGGCAGGATCCCTTGAGGAAGGGTCACACACTTTCAAAAAGTTCATCCTGTTAATCTTTCTCCCATCTTTCTCTAAAGGGACCCACACTCTTTCAACAGATTGACTCTACATTGGGGAGAAGGAAATAATGAAACCTTTTGGTGATTGCTGTCTTCTGGCTCTGAACTGAACTATCTTGTCACTAATGTCACTCATTACCATAGGAGCTTATAATTTTAAGAAAAACAATGAATTTTTACTCAAGTCTATTTCACAGTTGTTTCAGTGGATCCCCAAATCACCTTGTGGTTATTTACCCAGTTGCAGAATATATAACAGAAAATAGATTGATTCAGTATCTGGTAAATTCTCAAATGGATTCTCTGAACTGTAGAGTAAAAGCTATTCTGGTGGGAATGGCCAGAGAAAGCCAATAAAATAGCTTCTACCTAGAAAAAATTGTGAAGCCAAAAACAATACTAAATTCCTAGAAGGAATGCAGAGAATAGCAGCACCACCAAGGACTTGATACATGTGTCTTCTTGCCTATAAAGAAGACATATGGGTCTGATAGAATATAAACAGGTGTTGACTCCAATTGTAGCTGCTGCACCAGATGTGGTTTCATTGCTTGAACAAATTGGTGCATCCCCTGGTACCTGCTATGAAGTTACTTATATAGCAAATTAATTTCCTCCTCTATCTACCAAGTAAATAACTCCATTAGAAGTTTGCTTCTGGTTTTCAAGGCCAGCAATACAAATTCTCTGTTGTCCTTCAGGATATAACAATCCCTATTTTTCGGTCATAATTATGTGCTCAAGAAACTTGACTCCCTTTTCCTTCATTACATGTAACACTGGTCCCTTATGCTGATAAAATTTTGTTGTTTATATCTAGTGAGATAGAAGTAGAAACTGCTTTAGATTTATTGATGAAATACTTATTTAACAAGGGAATGCATTATATATAATATATACATACACACATATGTTATATTTAGATATAGATAGATGTATATCAACAGCTTTCACTGCAGTGAAGTTTCCAGTTGCCAAATCATGTAAGGCATGTTGAGACATTCCTGTTAATGTGAAAGATAAATTCTCATGTGTGGTCTCATGGTCTCTCCTATAACCCAAAAGAGGCACAATTCCTACTGGGCCTGATTGGATTTTGGAGGCAACACAGTCCTTGGCTATTTTGGTCTATTTACCACTCAGTGACCCCAAAACCTGCTTGTTTAGGGTGAAACCCAGAACAAACGAAGGCTCTGCAATGTGTCCAGTCTACCATATAATTTATTCTGCCATCCAAGCTACATGATTCAGCAGATGCAATGGTGGTAGAACTGTTAGTGGCAGATTGGGATGCTATTTGGCAACTCTCTGTTGGTGAATTGCACCACAGAAGCTTATTAATTTGGAAAAATATTCTACCTCTCTCTGGATACCTACTCTCTTGTTAAGAAAAAAATAATGGCTTTCTACTGAGCCTTAATAAGGCTAAATTCATAAGCATGGGACACTAAGTTATCATGTGCCCTGTGCAGTTTTGAACATTGCACTACTTGATGCAGAAAGCCATTCAATTGTTATGTATAGCACTTCTCTATAATCAAATGAAAGTGGCATGTACAGATCCGGCCTAAGCAGGCCCTAAAGACACAAATAAGTTACATGAAGAAGTGGCTGAAATGCTCAGGGGCTCCACTCTTGGTAAATTATCATTGTTTTCCCAGACTGTGCCCATGACCTCATGGGGTGTTTCCTATGTTCAGTTGGCAGAAGAAGTAAAGACTTGGGCCTGGTTTATAGATGATTCTCCATGATATACAGGTTTCACCTGAAACTGAACTCCTATAACAGTACAGCCTTTCTGGGGCATCACTAAAGGAGAGTGGTAAAGTTCAATCCTTCCAGCAATCAGACTTAATTCAATGCACCTGGTATTTAATTTTGCTTGGAATTAGAATATGCCAGACAAGAAATAATTCATAGATTTGCAGACTGTAGCCAGTGGTCAGGTACTGAGAAGGATGTGATTACAAACTTGATGGAGGCCATGCATGAAATCAACAATATGGATTTTTACTCACCAAGTTTGAACTGGATGTAACCACTTGTTGAAGGCCCAATCCTGTGGCAGGTTGATTACACTTGACCACTAACATCTTGGGAGTGTTGACACTTTATTCTTACTGGAATAGGCACTTAGAGAATATATAGATTGTTTTCATTCCCAGCATTAATGTTTCTGCCAAATCTACTATCTGCAGACTTATATAATACCTTACTCACCAAAAAGGTTTTCCTTATTGCATTGATTTTGACCATGTAAATTGTTTCATAGCAAATAAAGTTTAGAATTAGGCACAAACTCATGAAATTCACTGATTTCTTATGTTCTTCATCAGCCTGATACAGCTGATTATCATTCCAACCAGATAGCAATAATTTGTATGGTCTGGGCAAAGTCTCCAGAAGGCTGTATGTGCTCTGTGCCCACTTAAATACAAGGCACTACTATTCCCCCAGTCAGGATTCAGTATTCAGCCAGGGTTCACTTGTTTTGAATTACAGGTACTTACCCTCCTCTATCAGTCTCCCTTGTATTTTTATGAGATTCCCTTTTAATCCACTTTGCTCGCTCTCTCCCCCTTTCTTTTTTTCTCTCTAGAATGCATGGACACATCCATATATGAAAGAAAACATTTATTCCTTGAATTTATATTAGTCTGTTTATGTCACTTAGCATGATATTCTCATTATTATGCAATACCTGTGATCCACTGGAAAAACTATTGATTCCTGTCCCAATAACCTCCTGTTCTGCTGGCCTAAAGATCTTTATTTCAAAGAGAAGAATGCCTGCCCTAGGGAAAAACAGCGATTACATTGAACCACAATTAACACTACCCCCAGCCATTTAGGGGATCTTCCAGTATTTCAATCAAAATGTAAAGAAGAAAATTACTGTGCCAGCTGGGATGATCAGTCTGAATTATTACTCTGCAATAGAAGAAAGAGTAGGAAGAACACAGGGGGTTCCTTAGAGCACCTCTTATTTTACCTGGCCTCTCTTGAACCTTTGAGAAAATTACAAAATCATTTGGAAAATGGTCACCTCTGGTTCACTAATCACCAGATAAAAGAAAATATTTCAGTAACTATTTTGCTTGACCTGTGATGTTCAATAGTTTTTTTTTGTTTTGTTTTGGTCGTTTCTTATTCCTAAAACTTTTTTCTTGTTTTGTCTTCCATGGTACTATTTAATCCCTGTCTTTTCACTCCTTTTGATGAGATCAAAACCTTCATCTGCTTAAAATCAAAATTCATTGTTCTCTTTCCTCTGTCATTTTTCCTAGACTATATTACATGCTTGTGTGATTTTTTCCCATATGTACACAAAATACACTTTAGTGAGTTCTAGGTTAATTAATTCAAGTATCTGTAATACACTTCACCTGGTTACTTTCATGTAATGAAGAAATACAATGTCTAACACTGTTTTTTTTCATATTATCCCAAATCTTTACATGATACTAATAAAAAAGAAGTCAGATATCTGTCACATTTTACTTCTTCTCTTTTATACTCTCCATGCAATTATCCACCAATTTCAGAAGATTTTGCCTCTATGGTATTCCTCCAATTTCCCCCATCCTTTCCATGTCATGGTGAATAGAAGTTGACATTTTTCATTTTCTGTCATGTCTCAGATCTTCAAATCTAATATCAAATTTCTTCCATGACTTCCTACTCAAATTCACTGTGCCCTTCTCCTTTCTATGAATGTCCCCTATCTTTATCCCAGTTTCTCTATTATCAACGGATATTTTACTTATTAATTCATTTTTTATTTTTGTTGTTGCATTATATTATACATAATAGTGGGATTCATTATGCCATATTTATACATATATATAATGTAATAATAACATTCCCATTTATTTTCCTTTTCTCTCCTCTCTTCCCCCTTCCTCTTGTCCCATTTGCTTTACTCTACTAATCTCCCTTCTATTATTATTATTTTAATTAGTGTATCATAATTAATATAGAGAAGTAAAATTAATTGTGGTCTGATCATACATGGACAGAGAATAATTTGGAACGTATTGTTTCAAGTAATTTTTCATGATCACCCACCATCTTTCCATTTAGTTACCCTCCTCTATCAGTCTCCCTTGTATTTTTGTGAGATTCCCTTTTTATTCCACTTCTCTTTCTCTCCCTCTTTCTTTTTCTCTCTCTCGAATGCATGGACACATCCATATATGAAAGAAAACATTTGACCCTTGACCTTATTAGTCTGTTTATGTCACTTAAAATGATGTTCTCTAGTTCTATCCAATTACTAGCAAATAATATAATTTCTTCATTTCATTCTTCATGACTGAGTAAGACCTCCATGTGCATGTATACCAAAATTTCTTTATTAATCATCAGCTGATAGGCATTTAGGTGAGTTTTTGCTCTGTTATAATTTTATACATAGGAACATTCTTTCAGATTTTGATACATGGACGTCAATTTTCTCTAAACGAATGAAGTCTCCATTAGTAGGAACTATGCTCTCTTTCTAAAAAGAAAAATAAAGTTAAATTGGAGGCTCAATGATAGTAGTCAGTAGACCATTGTGGTGGGCACACATATATTAAATATGTTAAATTGGCCTCCATAATATCATAATTTTATTCCAAAATATAGGCACATCTACACAGAGTTAATTAAACATTAGGTTCCTTATGGAAAGGAAAGGAGATCTTGGTGACTGACATTTCATTTAAATTAGAAATATATCTTGCTGGAGAAAAAGGGGGGTTTTTATTGCACACTACCAATGTAAAACCATGTACCTGGAGAATAATACTCTATAAGGGTAAAAATAGGTTAGATGTTAGACCTACTCCTTTTTTAATATTTATTTTTTAGTTTTTGGTGGACACAACATCTTTGTTTGTATATGGTGCTGAGGATCAAACCCGGGCCACATGCATGCCAGGTGAGCAGGCTACTGCTTGAGCCACATCCCCAGCCCTAGACCTACTTCTTTTAACACAATTTACAAATGTTAACTTGACTTCTAAGTGAACCAAATAATCTCCACACTACACAATCAGTTACAATGGTGGAATTCCAAAATACCAAATAAGAACTTTCATAGTTAACCTCAGAGATCTTTTTACATTTTAAGTTAATTGGGAAATGAAAGTGTCATTAATTTGTTAACAAAATGTTGGCTTTATACTCTCTAGTTCTTGCAACTAAAGTCTATGTCTCTGATTTAATTAAAAACAGTGAGCATCTTCTGTACAGGTATTTTCCAGGAAATTCATTGTGATGTATACCATTGATCATAAGCAGAGGTGAGATAATTAAAATTTTTGAAACAGTTTAGAGCAATGTTATCCTTACATTTTTATTGGATTTTAAAACTCCATACTTATATTAAACTAAATAAAAAGAAGCAAGTGCACAAGAACTATGTGAAATTATCTTACTCTAAACACATGTTAATGGGTTTTATGTCTCATAATTAGTCCTACTGCAGAATCCTATCAGCAGAGGTTTTGAGCAATAACTTCAGAGACTCCTGTACTTTGCAGCACCTTCCTCAAAATTTCCTAAGACCCTTCTTGTGCTTATGGCCATTGCAGGCAGCTCTAATCTGAGAAGGACATTCTGATCTGATTTGGAGCTTTAGGCCTCATTGTCATTCTAACCCTTTGGGCTCACCTCATGACCTTCTACTCAACCTATGGGTTCAACTCCAGCTATTGCATTTAGAGGGTCATTCCAGGGCTACAAAACTAGACTCTGAATCCTAGTAGGCAGCTGTCAAGAAGATAGCTTCTATTTAATGCCACTGTATCTCTTGTTACTATGGTTTTTTTGTAAGACTATTTGAAACTCAACACCCAGAATGGAACTCACATGGTAAGTAGGGGAATTATATAGATAAATGCCCTGCTGAAACAAAACAAAACAAAACAAAAACAAACAAACAAACAAAAAAACAAGAGTCTTGGGGTTGAAGCTCAGTGGTAGAGCACTTGCCTGGCATGCATGGGGGACTGGGTTCCATCCTCAGAACAACATAAATAAATTTTTAAAAAAATATATTCTATCCATCTACAATTAAACATTTAAAAAGAAAAGAAAAAGAAATTTTTTGGGTCCCCATACAGCTGTGTGGTAAAACAAGAGTCTTGGGGTTGAAGCTCAGTGGTAGAGCACTTGCCTGGCATGCATGGGGGACTGGGTTCCATCCTCAGAACAACATAAATAAATTTTTAAAAAAATATATTCTATCCATCTACAATTAAACATTTTAAAAGAAAAGAAAAAGAATTTTTTTGGGTCCCCATACAGCTGTGTGGTAATCCTGAGTATATGTTCATCTTCAGAAGTTTCTATTGGAACTTATTCTCTACTGTATTTATTATTCAATAAAGTTTAAATGCAGTTTCCAAAAGGCAAACTTTAAATAAAGCAGTGCAAAGAATTTAGATCGTGAACATATGCTTCCTTCACCCTAACATTGGAATCATATGCTTCTTTTTAGCTTAAAGTTTTAGAAAGCTCATGGGATTTACAGTTCAAGAAACATGATTTTTTGTAACAATGTCCAAATACTTTTCCTGCTATTGTTTTCCATTTTTGTATTTGCATTTATTTTATTTATTTTAAACTCTCCTCAAGAGGGTTAATCTTTGTTTGTTTGTTGTTGTTTGGGTACCTGGGATTTAACTCAGGAGCACTGAACCATTGAGCCACATCCCCAGCCCTACTTTGTATTGTATTTAAAGACAAGATCTCACTGAAGTGCTTAGTGCCTTGCTTTTGCTGAGGCTGGCTTTGAACTCTCAATCCTCTTGCCTCAGCCTCCTGAGCTGCTGGGATTATAGGCATGCATCACTGCATCTAATCTGTTTTTATTAAAGTTCATGACAAAATCATTTAGAAAATTTAAAAGAGGGCTGCGGTTGTGGCTCAGTAGTATAGTGCTCACCTAACATGCAAGAGGCACTGGGTTCGATCCTCAGTACCACATAAATGTAAAATAAAGATATTTTATCGATCTAAAACTAAAAAATAAATGTTTAAAAATAAAAAAAAAATTAAAAGAAAACTCATGAAATCAAAATAAAGTATTTATTCTTCTGGAAAATGACTTTTTTTGTACTTGTAGATGGACAGATGCCTTTGCTTTATTTGATTATATTAATGTGGTGTTCAGGATTGAACCCAGTGCCTCATGCATGCTAGGCAAGAACTCTGCCCCTGAGCTACAGCACCAGCCCTGGAAAATGACTTTTTGTTAATGTGTATCAGTTCTATGTATCCTAGATATGAATGAAAATTTAATAAAATAAAAAAGACAACAAAACAAGTGTATTGAAACTGTAGCCACTATTTTTTTTTAAAAAAATCTATAAGCTTGTGTTATGATTTTAAAATTGTATGCTAGTTTCAATATCAAACAGTGCAAATTTGAGTTCCAGAATTTATTCCTTTGACCATAAATAGCTTCAGAATAACTTGAAAACAACTACCAAAGAGAAATTGTTTATAAAGTATAAGCATGTCAAATCAAACAGATTTTTTGAACCACAATACTGATGGTATTTCAAGTTTGAAAGAAAATGGGAAGGAACTCATCCTGCTCATTCAAGAACATCAATATTAATTTAAAATCTTATGTCAGGAGATTTTTCTTTCTGTCTCCTGTGAACAATTCCAGTCTGGCTACAAATCATAATGTGCTTGCTTTTCATGTCATCTACTTATTTTAACTTCATGTCTTCAACAATAAATGACAAAGAAGGAAGAATGATCCCTCTCTCTCTCACTTTCATTTTATCTCTCTCTCTCTCTCTCTCTCTCTCTCTCTCTCTATATATATATATATATATATATACACACACACACACACACACACACATATGTGTACATGTATATGTGTGTATAAAAGGATATATACATATTATTTTCATTAAAATAATCAGGAGGTATTGAATTAAAGAGGGATTGAATGTTATTCCAAAGCTTACCCAGCTATTGACTGAGGAAAAGAAACTATGTTCTTGATTTGTAATCTAGTCACTGGTTTGTTAAAATCCTGTTAAAAACATCTATATGCAATACACAATTCTCCCTTCCCATCAAGTGATTAGCAAAAGAAACATGCCATTTCCTTTCCCATATATGGAAGCTTGGAGCCCATATATTCCTCCAGCACAAAAAAAGTTGATTCTATACACAGCC
>NW_026695074.1:0-36336 GCF_021218885.2 Marmota monax
GTTGAAATAATAAGCTTGCTTTAATTTGATTTTAATTGGAGTCAGTGGTCTTTTCTTGCATTCTGGTCTAACACCCTTCTGAACCTGACTTCAGCCAATAAATCTGCTTCTTGCTATTCCTCAGTGTCCAGCCTCCTCTGTCCTACTTCATTATCATACAGGCACAGTGAAGCTGGCTAGCAGGTGACTAAGAACACTTTTGGGGGCCTCTGACCTGGCTAAGAACTCTGGCCCTGCCTCTTACCAGTTGACTTCAGGCAGGCTACTTGATCTTTATATTTTAGACTCCACACCCTGTGGACTTTTGTGAGCACTAATTGTCCAAAATAAGCTTTGGTCTAGCATTCAAAAATTCTCTCTACTGCATTAGAAAAGTTAGTCTCCAGACCCAGATGGCTTTATGGGCCATTCTTCCTGAAATTTAAGAAAAAGGGCATTCCTATTTTATGCATAGAATAAAGAAAAACAGACTAAAGGAAAGATATGCATCTCATTTTCAAAAATGATAACAGTTTTGATTCTAAAACTAGAAAAAGATACAACCAGAAAAGAAATATGTGCTAAATTTCTTGTTAACATAGATGCAAAAATCATAAAAAGATTATTTTTCAAGTGTACCAGCTGCATAAACACAGAAACACAGACACACATGCACATTCACACAATCCCACAGAACAAGCATACTCAATCCTGAAGATCCCTTCATATCACTACAAAGAGATATTTTAGTTCCTGTGAATCGCTGCTGGCCTTATTGTGTGGATGGACTCAGTGTTCCCTAGACCCCATCTGGTGAACAAGAACAATTGCCATGTACTTTGGAACACTCTCTAGTTTTGCTCTTCTTTTGGCTTAAATTTTCTTTGTGCTACATAATTATTTTTCACTATAGTTTAAAAGAAAGCAACCATGAGCTCTGGGAAGATTAAAAAATTAGTGCAGAAAATGATAGAGAAAGCAAAGAAAGACCCATATTTATTGAGCAAAAGATCCCTCCTCCCTCATTTCTCCCTCTTCCCCTCCCTTCCTCTCTCTCTCTCCCCCTCTTCACCTCTCTCTCTCTCTCTCTCTCTCTCTAAGTGTGTGATAAAAGGAGAAAAAGGAGAAAAAGGAGAAAGAATACCACATTCTATCTTAGTTATTTTGTATATATGATACTAACAAATAATGAAAGATGAAAGTCCTGAATTGATTGCATTTCTGAGGAAGTTATTTACTACAGGTCAGAAAAGAAGCAGATATTTAAGACTCCTTCACACTAATTGCCCACAACATCTGTCTACTATCTTGAATCCTCCTCCTTCTTGAGGTGTGAAGTAATTGAGGCTCCCCCCGGCCCAGGTTTTTAAAATAGTTTTTATTTTTTTAAAGTTAATATGTGCATTATAAGAAACAGAAAAACACAAGCAAAACAAAGTCATATAGTCCCAAGCAGCTTATTTGGATATATCTCTCCAGGTTGTGCATATACATATGTAACATCCCATTTTTTGTAATTGGTATTATATGTACATCATGCTTTTTCACACATCATGAATATTCACCAACTCAAAATCCCAAAGCTACATGGGTATTTTTGACAATCAAGTATACCTACTGTTATAGTTTGGATGTGAAGTGTCCCTCAAATACTCTGCATTAGAAAGGTTAGACTATAAGACTCACAGTCTGTAGAAGCTCACATAAAAGCTTTTGGGGGATGTGAAGTGTCCCCCCCAAAAGCTCATGAGTGAGACAATGCAGGAAGGTTTAGAGGAGAAATGATTGAGTGTAAGAGCCTTAACCCAATCAGTGAATTAATCCACTGATGGGATTCATAACCCACTTGAATCAAAGTGTGAAATATGATATATCAAGAGCTATGTAATGTTTTGAACAACCAACAATAAAAAAAAATTAAAAAAAAAAAGCCAGTTGGGTGTGGCTGAAGAAGGTGTGTCCCTGGGGTATATTTTTGTATCTGGTGAGTGGAGTCTCTGCTTTCTGATCATCATGTGAGTTGCTTCTCTCTGCCACACTTTGCCACCATGATGTTTTTTGCTTTACCTCAAGCCCAGAGGAATGGAGCTGGTTGTCCATGGACTGAGATCTCTGAAACAGTGAGCCTTTAAATAAACTTTTCCCCCTCTACAATTGTTCTGGTCAGGTCCTTTAGTCACAGCAATGAAAAGCTGACTAAAACAACTACTCAAACTCAATTTCTTAGAACAAAATTGTAATCCTTTGTTGGGGACTAAAATTTCACCAAAGACAGAAATGGCAACAGGCCTCTAGATAGACATATTGGCAGAGTTACAACTAAAATGATGCATTCTTCAACAGTCAATTTAAAATTAGCTAAAGCAACAGAATATACCAAGCACATTTTTAAGAGTGTTCATTATCAGATTTCTACTTATAAAATATTAGCAAGAATGCATGTTCCCTGTGAATTAAAGGATTCCTATAGTACAGCTAGAAGATGCACACACACCAGTGGCTCACATCAGAATGTAAATCCTTGAGCATTTGCTCCCATCTTTCCATGTGTGCTTCTGTCTACCCTTCTGCTGCCAGCCTGATGAACAAGTCCTACTGCCCAGAGATAAAACAATTCATGTCCAAGATGCATCTTTTCTTACAAGTTGGCTAATTCACTAGCTTTACTTTTTATGATACACTGTCACTTCAGAACATCTAGAAAGCTTAGATGTTGTGAAATAAATTATGAACTTTGTGCACAATGAACTTGAATACTTTACCAAAAATGCACATATAGATCTATGGTTATAATCCAAAAATGTCTTCTGGCTATGGAGATCCTTGAAAAAAAGCACTTCCCCTCACCCTTCCTTGTCTCCCTCTTCACCATTCCAGTGACTAAGTTCAGGACTATGCCTAGCTCCAAAAGGTGGATTAACAAAGGTCATTCCCAGAAGACAGTTTTTCCTAAAAACTAACAAAATGATGTTTATATAGGAATTATTTTGCTACTTCTAACAAAATTGGGGCATTAGGATTTACCCTTTAATACCTGGCAATATTAACTAAAATGTACAAATAATAATGGCTAGACAGACTGAACTAATCTAAGGGGCAAAGAATGCTTCTTTCTGCATACTTTCTCCTCCCCCCCACCCAATGAACCTTCAACATACTCTTCAAGACATCAAAGTTTAACAAGGAATTACTTTAGCCATCTACTACTAGATGTTTCCAACAAGAACTTAAGTTTCCCACCATAGTACAGAATAAACCACCCACGCTTAACAAAGGCTAGACTTGAAACAAAAACTCCCTGTTTTAAAGGCTAGAATTTGAATTGTCTTTGAAACAGGCACATTCTGGCCTAGAATCCTCCCCCTTCTTATCTCTTAACCATCTTGGGGTCATGCATCTTTTATACTTCAACACCTCTAACAATTTTACTTCCTGAAATGTGGTTTTAAAAGCAGTTTTTACTATGAATCTTTACACAAAGTCAGTACACTGGTTTATGGAGGAATTGCACATTACTTTGAAGTTTCTCTTCATTAGTTACATAGAATACTTCCATTGCTTGATTAAAAGATCTTTCTATAAAATTTATCAGTGGATCTTGTATTTGTATAGGCTGTACCATATGTAATTTTTACCATTAGGATTTTAATTTTAATTTTCTGTTTTTTACTTGGTGTCAGGATGTCCAAGAATGAATTAAAGTCACTAAAGGAAGAGCAAGTTGCTATGCATTTGAATATCTTTGGGGTTTTTCTATTATGCTCCATTGGTTTGTCTGTTCATGCAGAGCCAAATTGTTCTGATGACACTGAGTTTGTAAAATTGTTAAATATGCAGTGTGGCTAGATATTCTTTCCTCACCACTTTGTTCTTCATTTTCCAGAATGTTCTTTAATCTACTGATTTTTCCTTGGATTTTCATGAGACCCTCCCTCCCCTCCCCCACACCTTTCTTTTCCTTTTTCCTTTCTAGCTTCCACCTATGAGAGAAAACATGACTCTTGACCTTCTTAGTTTGGCTTATGTTGCTTAATTTAATCTTCTCAAATTCCATTCATTT
Organism: Marmota monax; assembly: GCF_021218885.2. Lineage (NCBI taxonomy): Eukaryota > Metazoa > Chordata > Mammalia > Rodentia > Sciuridae > Marmota > Marmota monax. Next base: position 4,040 of record NW_026695074.1, read on the forward strand.
TACTGTAAATGTCATAATTTAATTTTTCTTTATAGATGAATAAAACTCCATTTACACCAACTTTTGTATCCATTCATCCATTGATGGACACCTAGCCTGGTTCCATAGTTTGGCTATTGTGAATTGTGCTGCTATAAACCTGGGTATACATGAATTGTTATAGTATGACAACTTTACCTCTTTAGTATAATTATAATTGTTGGTCATAAGGTGGTTCCACTCCTAGTATTTTGTGCAACCTCCATACTGATTTCTGTATTAGGTTATACTAATTTACAATCCCATCAACAGTGTAAGAGTGTTTCTTTTTCTCCACATCTTCTCCAGCATTTATTGTTGTTCACCTTCTTGATGGCTGCCATTCTGACTAGAATAAGATGAAATCTCAGTGTGGTTTTGATTTACCTTTTCCTGATTACTAATGATGTCAAACTTTTTTTTCATGTATTTATTGGACATTTGTATTTCTTCTTTTGAGAAGTGTCTGTTTCATTCATTTGCCTGTTAATAAACTGGGTTTGTTTCTAGTGTTAAGTTTTTGAGTTCTGTATATATTATGGTTATTAATCCTCTGTCAAAGAGTAGTTAGCAAAGATTTCTCCAATTCCACAGGTTCTTTCTTCACATTCTTATTGTTTCTTTGCTGTGCAGAAACTTTTTAATTTGATACCATCCTATTTATGAACTCCTGGCATCATTTCTTAGCTTTAGGGGGTCTTATTGAGAAAGTTATTGCTTGTGCCTATTTGCTGGAGTGTTGATCCTACATTTTTCTAGTAGTTGCAGAGTTTCTGGTCTAATTCCCAAGGTCTAAGATTCATTTGTGTTGACTTTTGTGCAGGGTGAGAGATAAGGTTTAATTTTATTCTTCTACATATGGATAACCAGTTTTCCCAGAACCATTTGTTTAAAAGACTGTAGTTTTTCCAATGCATGTTTTTGGCACCTTCATCAAGGATCACATGACTGTATCTGGGTGGGTTTGTTTGTGTGTCTTCTGCTGCATTATTGGTCTATGAATCTGTTTTTATGTCAAGTACCATGCAGTTTTTGTTACTATAGCTCTGTAGTATAATTTGAAGTTAGGTATTGTGATGCCTCCAGCATGCTTTGGGGGCTTAGAATTAATTTGACTATTCTGGGTCTTTTAGTCTTCCAAATGGATTTTAGGACTGTTTTCTCTAGTTCAATAAAGAAAGTCATTGGTATTTTGATGGGGATTGTATTTAATCTATCGATTGCTTTTGGTAGTATGGACATTTAAACATTATTTATTCTGCCTATCCATGAACATGGATAGTCTTCCTATTTTCTGTGCCTTCTTCAGTTTATTTATTTAATGTTCTATAGTTTTCATTGTGGAGGTCCTTCACCTCCTAGGTTAGATTTACTCCCAGGTGTCTTAAATTTTTTTTGAGGCTATTGTGAATGGGATTGCTTTCCTGACTTTTTTCTCAGCAATTTCATTATTGGTATAAAAACTGGTGATTTTTGTATGCTGATTTTGTAAACTTCTACAAAATGGATTTGTTTATTAGTTCTAACAGTCTTTTGATGTAATTCTTTGGATCATCTAAGATAGGATCATATCATGGGCAAACAGTGATAACTTGACTTCTTCCTTTCATACATTTGTCTCTGTTATTTCCTTTTCTTGTCTAATTATTATACCTAGAATTTCTAGTACTATGGTTAAATAGGAGTGGTGAGAGGGGAATCTTTGTTTTATTCCAGATTTTAAAGAAAATGCTTTCGGTTTTCCCCCATTCACTATGTTTTTCTTATATGGCCTTTATCATGATGTTAAGTAGGTTTCATCTATACTTAGTTTATTCAGTGTTTTTTAACATGAAAGGGTGCTGAAATGCTTGAAAGCTTTCTCTGCATCTAATGTGTATGTAATTTTTGTCCTTAATTTCATATATGTGATGAATTACATCTATTGATTTGTGTATGTTAAACCATCCTTGCATCCATGGGATAAGACAAACTTGGTCAATGTACAATCTTCTTAAAATGCTAATTGAAGATAATTTGATTATATTTTATTAAGGATTTTTTTTTCCATTGAGTTAATCAGGGATATTGGTCTGTAGTTTTCTTTCCTACAGGTGTTTATATCTGGTTTTGGTATCAGAGTGAGACTGGCTTTATAAAATGAATTTGGAAGTGTTTCATCCCTTTCTATGTTATGAAACAATTTTAGGAGCATTGACATTAGTTATTTTTTTTAAAGATTTAAAGCCTTTTATATCCAAGGCTTCTGTTTTTTTTTCTTAATTTCTCTATTGCCTTATTGAAATTCTCATTCATATTCTGTACTGACTTCCTAAATCCATTTGGTTGTTTTTATGTGTGCTCTTGGAATTCATTGATCATTTTTCCAATGATTCTTTTGAATTCTTTCTCTGATATTTCATCCACTTCAATGTCTTTGTAGTCAGTTGCTAGTGAGTTAGAATTCAATTGGGAATTCATCTGGTCCTTGGCTTTTGTTTGTTGGAAGGCTTTCTGTTACTGTTTCTATCTCATTGCTGGTGATTTAGGTTTAGGTTTTCTACATCCTATTGATTCAATTTCAGCACATTTCATGTGTCTATACATGTGTTCTATGTTTTCTAATTTATTGAAGTATAAGTTTTCAAAAATAGTCCGTAATGATCCTCTGTGTTCCTGTGGTAATTTTTCCTTTTTCATCTCTAATTTTAAAATTTGTGTCTTTTCTCTTTTTCTTTTGGTTAGTTTGTCTAAAGACTTATCAATTTAAATAATATTTTCAAAAAAAACTCTTCATTTCATTATTCTTTTTTTGATCTTCTCTATTTGATGTTTTGAATGCTTCTATATTGGAATGTCCATCTCATTCTCAAGACTTGGAAATTTTTCTATTATTATTTCCCTGAAGAGGTTATCCATTTCTTTAACCAGCATCTCACAACCTTCTTCAATTCTAATGATTCTTAAATTTGCCACCAGAGTTCTTGTATATTCTGGTCATAATCACTTCTTTTCTTTAACCTTGTCTGAATGTTCAAGTCTGGCTACTTTGTATTTCAGTTTTGAGATTCTGTCTTCAGCATAGTCTATTCTAAACTGAACATTTTATTTGATTTATTGTGTCTCTTATATCCAAGGCTTCTGTTTCTTTTTTTTTTTCTTGATCTCTCTATTTCCTTATTGAAATTCTCCTTCATATTCTGTACTGACTTCCTTAATCCATTTGGTTGTTTTTATGTGTTCTCTTGGAATTCATTGATTATTTTTACAATGATTCTTTTGAATCCTTAATCTGATACTTCATCTACTTCAATGTCTTTGGAGTCAGTTGCTGGTGAGTTATGAACTTTAGGGGATGTTGTTTTACTTTTTTTCATATTTCTTATATTCCTCTGCTGAGTTTTAGACATCTATTGGGATGGATTTCTTTTTCATTCTTATGTGTGTGCCTTTATAGAGCACAGCCTTCTCTTACCAAAATATCCTAGAGTGATCTAGAGTGAGCCCCTTGTTGGTGTGGTAACCATAGCTTTTCTGTTAATTCTAGTTTTGCTGTAGGAGTGAATGTCCATTCATGGGACTTGAGGGTCCACCCCTAGCTGTTCCTACTTGGGGTCTGGTTGTTAGTTTAGGTCTTTTTCTCTTCTCTTCTTTGTATTAAAGTATAGATGAAGTTGAAGTGTGGTTAATCTGTGTGGAGCACGGGTCACTGTCTTTTGGCTGCATTTAGTTCAGCAGCAGAGTCTCTACCTTGCAAACTTACAGTGTCTCTGAGGATTCTAAGCACCTCACAGAAAAGAGGGAAACAATGGCATCAACCAATGCAAAGAAGGTACAGCATTAAAATCAATACCTATTGTCTCCTATGAGATCTACAACACTAAATGCCACAAAACAGGAATGGTGGGGTCAGCAATTGTGAAAAGCGAAACCAATAAATAACTGCGAAGCAGACCTGGCATTAAAGTAAACATCAGGTGTCAGTTATCATCCATAGCACTAAAAATTGCAAAAACAAATGGTGCAGGCAGGAGGTATATATACCACATTGTTTGAAAAGATGGTAAAAATTCCTTAAGAGAAAAGAAATTTGATAGGAAGGTAAAAGATTTTAGAATGTTCAAAATGTGGATAGAAAGAATGCAGAAAAATGTAGCAAGTGATGGTTATAATGAAGGAAAAGAGAAAATAGAAAAAACAAAAGGGCCGAAAGGGAGAGAGAGACGGAGGGAGGGAGGGGGAGAGAGAAAGAGAGAGAGAGAGAGAGAGAGAGAGAGAGAGAAAACACATGAGAATTTGGCTGTTAGAAGAAATGAGAGAAACAAACAAAAACAACACAAAACCAAACCAAATTAAAAAACCAAAACCCATAACCCTCAAAAGATAAGACAAGGAAAAATTATGTATAAAAAATGCTAAAAATGAGTCTGGCACAGTGGTGCACTTCTGTCATCCCAGTGGCTAGGGAGTCTAAGTCAGGAGGATCACGAGGTCAAAGCCAGCCTCAGCAACAGTGAGGCACTGAGCAACTCAGTGAGACCCTGTCCCTAAATAAAATACAAAATAGGACTGGGAATGTGCCTCAGGGGTTGACTTCCCCTAAGTTCAAGCCCTTATATCCCTCCCACCCCAAAATGCTAAAAAATGAGGGAAAAAACCCCAACAAATATGTATATGTAAATTAAAAAAAAAAGAATTGCCTCCACTGAGGTGGTCAAAATAATCAGCAAGAATGGATGGTCACTTTCTATCCCCAACTCTCTCTTCTGTTTCTTATTGAGAAAGAAGAGAGAAAGAGCAAGGGCTGGAGATTGTTAGCCACTTCCTCTTCTGTCTTGTTCATAAAGCTGCCAGTGGAATTGGCCTAAAGTTGAAACTGGTTGAAATTCTCACCAGTTTAAGGAGGAAAAAGGAAGTACTGTTGTTTGGGGTTTTGTTGCCCAGACCAGGTGGATGCATTCCTTGGGTGGGGCTGCTGCAGAAGTCTACAAGGGGAATTCTAGTGGCTGGGACTTGGGTCTAGTCAGGTCTTAGATCTTCTGTTGGGTGGCATCTGCTCTGGAGAGATTAGATCAATATACTCATCAGTGCTGGCAGATGCTAATCTATGCTGGGAATCCAGATCTCAGGAATCTACTAAGAATTCTACTAGCTGGGCAGGAGCACCAATTCTCCACACACTCTGCAGCCCCCAAAATGCAGCCTTCCCAGACTTAGTCCCTAAATGTATTCATACTTGCCTGTTCAGATTCCCTACCCTCTTTAACTGGTCACATGAAGTACCAGGTTCAAAGGGAAAACAAGCTGTACTCCCCTTCATTTTTCTGACTTGACTCCGCTTGGGTACAATCTTCTTTTGGCCTATTTCTCTCACATTCTGCTGGGTATACCCTAAGCCACACCTAGGCATTGCCAGGGCAGTAAGGCAATGCTTGCTCTGATCCCTGCAGCAGCTTTCACACACCAGTTCACCATGCAACCTCTGGATCAGCTAATTTCAGGCTGCTTTTCTGAATACAGGCTTTTCTGTGCAAAATCTGTCTGTTGTGCTTTTCTCTCTGTTACCCCTCCCCTACCTGGAGAACCAGCACCACTTCCGCTGCTCCAATGGACTTGGCTCCAGCATATTCTTTCTTGTTCTTTGTTCAATGCACCCAGATTTTTGAGTCACTAAGATAATATGACTGTCCAGTATTGAATTTTAGTGAAGTTCTTCCTTCACCCACTTTGCTGAAAAGCAATATGTCTTCTACTTGAATCCCAAGTCACAGAGCAACTGGAAATGCAGCCTTCCTTTAATCTGCCATCTTGAATCACCCCTACATTTCTTTTCTTATGTGAATTTTATAATGAATAAGTCCAGCTTGAGAGATAGATATTTGTTGTCCAGCTTGAGAGATGTTGACATTTTATCAGGGTGTGTTACATTTATAAATGCAGTCTACCAAACAGCTTTGTATTGCCTTCCTATCCAAGAATATCCCTCCACTTGTTCAGATATAACTTTGTAAATTTGGAATTTGTAAAATATGTGTTTTAAAGCTTTCCTTATATAGGATTTACAGACTTCTTATTAAGTTGTATCTCACTTTTAAAAATATTTTTATTTTTCCTATTGTGTATGAAATCATCTTTTCAAAAAATTTCACTTGTGGGCTCAGTGGTACAGTGCTGGCCTAGCATGTGTGAGGCACTTGGTTTGATCGCCAGCACTGCCCACCAACACACAAGCATACAAACTTTAACTTGCTACTGTTTATATAATTAAAGGTAAGCATTTACTGGTGAATAATTTATATCCTATTAATTTGCTAAATGCTACATTATATACAGTAGCTTCCAACATTTCTCTTGTGAATTTCAGGATATAATCATCTTATCCAAATGGAGATAGGATTAGCCCTTGCTTTCAGATTTCTTCAAGCACTGTTTGCCTGTTATTTTAAAAATTTGTTTATTTTTATTTTTTCCTTTAATGGGAAACAATTGTACATATTTATAAGCACAATGATATTTCAACATTTGTATTTAATATGTATTGTTCAGATCATGGCAATCAGCATTTCCATTTCCTATCATTACTTTATGTTTTGAGCATTTGAGCTCCTCTCTCCTAGTTCTTCTTAAAATATATATTAGGTGTTATAAACTATAGTCACTCTACTGTGTTATAGAATGCTAGAACTTGTTCCTCTTGTCTCACTGTATTTTGGTGCCTGTCAACCTTCCTTACCCCACAATCCCTAATAGAAATCACTCTTCTACTCTGCTCAGAGATCTCTACTGGAGATCAACTTTGTTTTAGCTTTGACTGGTGGAAGAGAATAAGCATTTTCTTTATCTCCTCATCTTTTGCTGGGTACTTCAGTTGATCCATATCTTGGTTGTTGTGAAGAGTGCTGCAGTATGGGAGTGCAAGTATTTCTTTAATATGCTGATTTCCTTTGGACATGTACCATATATAGATTATATAATAAATCTCTGTTTTGAAGACTCCATGCTGTTCTTCATAATAGCTCATTTACACTCCAACTGGCAGTATCTGAAAGTTCCCTTTCTCCATTTTCCTCCTCTCCATATTTTTTTTGTCTTTTAAAAAAATTAAATATTTTTTAAGATGCTGATGGACCTTTATTTTATTCATTTATTTATATGTGGTGCTTAGAATCAAACCCAGTGCCTCACACATCTACCACTGAGCCAAAACCCCAGCCCCTTTTAGGTCTTTTTATAGGAATTCAGACTTGGGTAGGAAGAGATCTCATTGTGGTTTTCATTTCCATGATGCTAGTGATATTTGGCATTATTTATATAATGCTGATCATTTTTATTTCATATATTGAGAAATGTGTATTAGGATCATTTGCCCATTTAAAAACTGGATTATTTGTTTTGTTGCTGTTGTTGAGTTTATTTATTTATTTTATACTTTTACTAGTCATTATAGTTATACATAACAGTGGGGTTTGTTTTGACGTAGTCATACAAGCATAAAATATAATTTGCTTCACTTCAGTCCCTGGTACTTCTCCATTCTTTCCCTTCCTCTCTCTCCCTGCTCCCTTTCCTCTGTTGTACTGGTTTTTCTTCTATTTATTTATTTATTTATTTATAGTTTTTTAAAAAAATTAATGCTTTATAGATATACATAATGGTGAAATTTACTATGACATATTTACATATGTACCTAGCATAATTTGGTCAATATCATTCTGAGGATGTGGGGGAAAATGTACACTAACACATTTTTGGTGGGACTGCAAATTACTACAACCACTCTGGAAAGCAGTATGGAGTTTCTTCAAAAGACTAGGAATGAATACACCATATGACCAGAGGACCCAGTTATCCCACTCCTTGGTATTTATCCAAAAGAACTAAAATCAATATACTACAGTGATATAGGCACATCACTGTTTATAGCAGCATGATTTATAATAGCCAAATTATGGAAACCAGCCCAGTTCCCTGACCGCAGAAGAACAGATGAAGTCATGTCCTTTACTTGCTGAAAAAGGATAATGCCAAGTCACTACGAAATGTAGTGATTGGTCAGAGCCTCTTGTTTCAGGATGGAAGGTGTGGATCATTCAGAGTGGCTCCTCACAGGTAAGAGTTGCAATCCAGTGGATCTAAGGAAGATATAAACATTAGCTGAAATGACTTGTATCTGATTTTTTTGTGGTCAGTGTTTCTGGCAAGTCCTCCTCCAGGTGTGATATTCCCCCCCCCCCATAACTTGGGACTACAGAGTGTTTGGTAAGGGAGATTTGTGCATTCATAGCAAACTTTAGTGTGCAGTTTTTCTATAAAAGATAGGCTTCAGTGAACAGTGATCCTTAAAAGCTACAGCAGGCAGAAACAGAGAGAAACTTGGGAGAATGGAGTCTCCCCCACCCTGCCGCCAAATTTTCTTATTATTTGAAAATCATTTACAAATGGGGAAATGTTCTTAGTTTGTGACCTTAAAAAGACAATCCTCAGCTAGATTTCCCTAGTGGGCTACACTTTACATGGAAAGATGGGAGGCCTCTCCTGGTGCAAAAGCCCTCTTGACCACTTTACTTATGAGTACAACTACTCCTCACAGCTCCCAATCTCCCTTATTCTGTTTCTCTCAAGTGTTTATCACTTGATAAAATATTACATGATGTAGGTATTGTTTTTTAGTTTATTGTCTGGATGCTTCAATAGAATGTCAGCTCCATACAGAAAGGATTTTTTTCATCCATTTGGATCACTGTCATATTCCAGTATGTAGAGAGTGCACAACTTCTCTGAGTGCCATTCCATAAGAAAGGGGTGAAAAGCACCAGTCTTTGCAAATTCTGGTTCCATCCATAGGAAGACAAGACAGAACAACATCTACACCATCCACAGGCACCATGTACACCACTACTTTCAGTCTGAGTTTTGTTTTAACACTCTCAGCCCCATTTCTCTCTCTTGATCAAGTCTTTATCCTATTGTGATAATAGGAGCAAATGTGACTCCATTTTGTTTTATGACTTCATCCTGCAAAACAACCATGCCAAGTAGAAGAGTCATGACTGGGGCAAGATGTTCTTTTCCCTTTGCTATAGAAACCTTTAAGAACACGGAACTACCTAATGGGGTATTGTTTCTGTAACTATGGTAACGGGGCTCTGTTTCTGTAACTGGGGTGACTGGGATAACTGTGATTGGTTAGGCTTCCCTCCGCTTGACTGCACTCTCCTGTTTCTGTAACCTGGCTTGCTTGCATTAGCTAGACCCCCCTGAACATCCCTTTTGCGGTTTTCAGGCTTATAAGGAGTGCCCTTGCAATTGTTCGGGGCTGATCAGGGGAACAGCTTTATGTTCTGGTCAGTTGCCACCGGTGTGCTTCAATAAAGGCTTGATTCAATTATATGTGAGTGGTCTGGAAGTCAGTTTATGAAACCCTGGGATGAAGCTTTAACTATAACACTATGAGTGTCAATGTCCTTCCCATTCTGGAGGCTGAAGAGTTCAAGATTAAAAGCAGATTAAATTGCATGATGAAGGCTTTTTTTCTCTTTCCAAGATGAGTGAGGTCTTGTGGATTCCTCTGAAGGAGAAGAACACTTTTCTCACATGGTGGAAGGTAGAAGGATGTGCTGAGAATTGAGTCTTGATTAGGGGTGGGAAATATGTGCACTTTCATGCTTATTGAACATCTCCCAGTTATTCAAACAGGCATCCAGGAGGTACTGAGAAGAGATTTTTCAGATGTACTTTAGGTCCAGATCAGTTGAATTTAAGACAGAGGGAATAACCTGGGTGATCCTGCCTTAATCTGAGTAGCCCTGGACTAGGTTCTTGCACAGCAAGGAGGTCGCAAGAGTGAGAAGGATTCTATGTAAGGAGGGGGTGAAGTTCAGTGACTGACCTCTGGATGGGGCTGGGCTCTCACACTTTACAGTGTGACCTTGGGCCAGAGAGAGGCTTCCTTTGAGCATATGTAGAGATTACCTATGATGGTGTGGATTACATCTTGCTCAACAAGGACCTGCACTCCAGGACTGCAGTGGATAGATCACCCATTGCCAATAGGAGGTTTTGGGGAATGCAGAGCCCTACAGGCCCTACCTGCAGGAGGAGTGCCTGGAGTGACTCTGCAGATACCTGGAGAAAGGAAAGGACAAGATACTGCACACAGGTACCAGGGCATGAGGGGTGCCTGACAGATTTGAGGAAGAAAATGAGATTGCCATCAGAATACCCACTTCTCCATTCCCCTCCTTTAGGTCCTGAGGGAGGGGAGTCCTCCAGGTTTTTCAGATCCTGAGGGTTCATCTTTCTCTTAGGACAATTAAGGGATCAAGTTTTTCTTGGGACAGAGAGGAAGAAGATCTCTGAAATAATTTAGCCAATTCCTTTGACCCTGACAGCAGCCTTAGGTACCCCTGGGTCACATTCCCTCTCAGGCCTTGTTCTCAGCTCCACACCCAAACTGTTTGAGGTTGACTCCAGCTTTTGTGAGTCCCTGGGCTTCCATTCAGGTCAGAACCTGAAGTCCCTCTCAGAGACCTGGAGTATCCTTTCCTGGTCAATCTGATTCTAGAACTTTCCAAGTAAAAGGCGATTATCCCAGAAGTCTGGTGTCTGGGTTTTTCTTTCTCTCCTCATTTCCATTGTCTTGTCCATTCTCAGGATGGTCACGTAAGCACTGGTTCAGTGGCCATGGAGGTAATGAAAATGTCTTAGTTTCTGGATTTTCCCCTGCAGACCCCCCCCACCCCAAGACACATGTAATCTATCATCTCAGTTTTGAAGGAGATGTCACCCTGAAGGAGATGTGCCTTGGATTTTTACCCACCACTGATCATCCTGACATGGTAACAGGAGAGGAGGACCTAGGACATGGAGCTTATGGGGACCAGACCTGCAGGGGATGGAACCTTCTAGAAGTGGGCAGCTATAGTTGTGCCTTCAGGGGAGGAACAGAGATGCATGTGCCAGGTACAACCTGAGATGGGTTAAAGAGGAAATGAGGGCACAGAGGCTGTTTTCAGGGAAAATAGGAGCCTTTCTGGAGACCCTCAGCAAGGTTAGTGCTGAGAACTGGGATACAGGGACCCTCACCTCCTTTCCCCCATTTCCCAGAGATGCCTCCTCAGCCCACCATTCCCATCATGGAATAGTGTTGGCCTAGTTCTCCTTGGAGTGTAGTCACTAGAGCTGTGGTGGCTGTGGTGATGTTGAGGAGGAAGAATTCAGGTAGGGAATGGATGGGGGTCTGATTATTCTTTTTTCAAGTCCTAGATAAAAGTGTGCCTTGCCTCATTAATAGGAAGCACCATCCACCCATAGATACTTGTTCAACCCAGCGCCTTGTGTACTACATGGAAGGTAAAGGAAAAATGCATCATTGTGTCAATGGTGATGGGGACCTGATTTCCAGCACTCAGAGGTCCGAGGGAAATTTCCCTGCTGAGGACAGACCACCAGCAGGGCAGTTGGTTCAGTGTCTGCACATCTCCATTCCTCTTGCCTTCTGATCTTTCCTTGGGTCGATAGTCACAGTTCTAGAAACTTCCCTTGGGTGCAAGACTAAGGGATTGCCCTAGGACCTCATGGCCCTGCCTCCTCTCTGCCCTCTCACAGAAACTTTTCTGCCCACTGTTGGAAAAGGAGGCAGTTGTGCTCAGGCTGCAAATAAGTATGAGTGACTAGGTGGGTTTTATTTATTTAATTTTTGTTCTTTTCCAGCCAAGGAAAATGCCAAGCTTTCTGATGAGTCTCTTGTGGCTTCTAAAAGTGAGGCCCTGTAGGGCTGAAGTGGGGAGGGGATAGAATGGAGGAGGCACAATTGGGTTCTGGGGATTCTCTGAATTTGGGCCTGTTGAGTGAGTGATGGGTAGTTTGGAATGTTGCCATTTAGTGTATCTGCCCTGAATTTGTTCATGCTTTTTTTTTTCCTGTCATATGAGACAGTTGATGGGACAGAAAAACACAACATTTTCCCAAGTTTCCTCTTGTGACTTCAAGAATCTCTGTATTCTTTTTTCTGCAAATGGCTTAAATGTGTCTGAGTTCCTATTGGCAAAATGTGAGGAGGTGAAAAAATCAGCCCACCAGGACCCCTGTCCCCACACTGACCTGTGTTCTTTTCTGTAGTGACCTTCCTATTCCAGCAGAAATGGGGCCAGGGTGTCTCCATCCCTGGATTAACTTCTGAAAATTTTGTTCTTTTTAGATATACATGACAATAGGGTATATTTTGACATATTATACATACATAGAATATTAATCTAATTATGATCCCATTCTTGTGGTTGTATATGATGTGGAGTTTCACTGTGATGTATTTATGTATGAACACAGGAAAGTTATGTTAGACTCATTTTATTGTCTTCCCTATTATCCCCTTCATTCCCCTTTGTTTAATCCAGTGAACTTATATTTTTTCCTCCCAGCCCCCTTGTTGTGTGTTAGCATTTGCACATCAGAGAGAACATTCGGCATTTGGTTTTTGAGACTGGCTTATTTCACTTCATGATAATCTCCAGTTCCATCCATTTACCAACAAATGTCATAAAATCATTATTCTTTGTGGCTGAGTAATATTCCACTGCATATATATTCAAGTGGCACAAGATGCCACGATTTGTGAGAGAAAACAAACAGAGATCTGAGAACCTCCCAGAATCCAGGTGTTTGCTGTGCTGAATCTGCTGCAGTGGGCACAGGAGAAGGCTGTGAGGAGCTGCGTGTGGGCAGGGTTGCAGCCAGGCAGTGCTCAGTCTCTGTGGGCTTTGATGTGGTTTTGACTCTTCAGCTTAGTCATCATTGCTGATCCTTTGTCTCTCAGTACAGCCTTGAACTCCTGGACTTGTGATCATGGGGCTTCAGACATTGCCCATGTTCAAGACCTTAAGTGGGGCTTCGTGTGGCCAGATCAGCCTAGGTGCAGGCCTGAGTCTTAGGTTCTCATTTGCTGTGTTCATTTATTTATTTTTTCAGAGGATTGTGCCCAATCTTGACCTTCTGACTGAGCTCTGTCCTTCTCTGTGTGTCCCTATCTCTTACAGCAGCAAGAGAAGATGTTCTGTCTGTCATTGGCCCCTGTGAACAGGAATTTCTGTGGTATCAAGAGATTAATTTTCAGATTCATATAGCTTTTGCCTTTTTCTAGGTCTGTTTCCTGCTCATTCCATCTTTTCTCCAATTTTTTTAATGAACTAGATTCTGGGATAGGCATAGAGAAGGTGTCCTATAATTTCTCATCTTGAGAAGTTCCTGTTGTGTTTCTGTTCTTCCTCAGTCATCTGTGTTCTCCACCTCCTCTTAGCTCTAATAATCCTACTGCTGATTCTAGTCTAAGCTCATGAGTCTCATTTAAATTATAGTTGGTGGAAAATTAAATCCACCAAAATTAAATTTGCTTGGGAGGTTTTTCTTCCTAAAGGGGCAAATGAAATGATGTGCTGTGGAGTGCAGGAGGGCTGGTGTAGGTGGAGGGAGAGAGGAAGAGCAGCTCTTATAAGAAGAGCCCAGGCAGCCTGGACTTCTGTGTGAGAGGACATTGTGCTGTAGCTGCCACAAGCAGCCTTTGGCCTGAGGCTCCATTAATAATGATAGTGTCTCTAGAAGAGGGAGGTACTCCTAAGTGAACATTCATCCAACTTGACACTTGCTGCATGTCAGATAGGTTACACTGTTTCTGCACCTGAGAAACAGGAGCAAAATGAAATCAGACAATTGTCCTCTCTGAGGAGCAGGTGTCCTAGTGGGCAGAGTTGGAGGACATCAGAGTTCATGGCAGGAGGTGGCAAGTATTATAGGGAATGTGATCAAGCACATGGTGGGAGGCAGGGAAGAGGGCTGTGTGCTGGGGTTGGTAGTGTGGGCATCATGAAGGAGTTGAGAATTGAGGAAAAACTTGAGGACCTGCAGTAATTAGCTGTCAGGACACCTGGAAGAAGTTCTTCCCAGGCCAAGAGAAGCTTCACTGCAGATATTACAGGGCAGGGGCTGGACAGGGGAGCGACTAGGTTGTTGTGGCTATATCTGATAATAATGGAGATCATGACTGAGGTGCATTCATATCCTTTAGCCTGAGTCCAGGAGAGATAGACTTCACCCATATACTCACGGATGCCTTGTCATGGTGTCCACACAGCTCTGCTTCTGCTCTGGGGACTCCCTTCATGGCCAAAGAAGTGAAGTGACCACCGCCTGTGTTCAGGAATCTCTGCTCCTAGGTTGTTCTCTTCACTCCAGAGGTGGCTGGCTTGATGAAGGGTGCATGACCTTTTGATGACCCAGTGACAGTGCAAGCTACATGGTTCCACCTTGCAGGGCTGCTCATGCTCTGAACTAACATCCAGCATGTGGGTGCTGTCCCCGCCCCTCCCCCCCCCCCCCCCCCCCCGCCGCACCCCCAGCCAGGATTCCTGGATCCAGGAATCAAGGGATGGGAATGGGAGTGGCAGCTCTCACAGTGGCCCCCAGTGTCCCACTAACAAAGTGTGTGCTTCCTGTTTGGTGACCTCATGCCCTGCTGGCCTAGAGTTTTAGCCCCCAAAGTGAAATGCTTCCACCAAGAGGCACAGCAATGACTCCACTGAACTGTTCCATCAGTCACACCAGGTCCCCTCAATGTCCTCTACTCTCATCCTCTCTAGGCTCTGCACACCCCTCTTTTGTCTCCTCTTACACCTCCTCCTCACCTCCTGGAAACTTTCCACTGCATCTTCTGGAATTCTCAGCTCAGGACTAACAAAACCTCGAAAGTCCTCTCAGGATATTCCTCACCTCGTGGCTTTAACAGAACGTGGCCCCTCTGAAGTCCTGTACTGTGGGAGTGTTTCCCTAGGACCAGAAGCTGTGGTTGGGTCCTTGCACCTATTGGAAGTTCTCAGACTTTTCTACAGTCCCCTCACTGACATTCCTTACCTGTCATCAGACTAGAGCCCCCAGGAGACTACTATTCCCAGGAGACCCCAGGCTATCACCCTATTTTGGACTCTTTACTCTTGGCTCCCCATCATTTTCTCCAGCAATGCTGTGTCCTTGATCTTCAGTGATTTTAACACAATAAAATGTTGTTGAGAGCCAAAGTTTAGTCAGAATGATGCCTGGCATTTTTGCCAGAGGGAATGGTTGAAAGGTGATTGGCTCCAGGATTAGGGCAGATCCTGCTGGGATTAGGGCAGATCCTGATGCCTCAGGCACCTGCAATTTAGGAGTTCCCCTTGAGTTCTCCCGGGTTTTGCCTGGTGGAGGGAGTGTGTTCCTGGGAAGTGTGTGTAGAGGGTGGGTGAGAGTTCGGGAATAAAGGTTGCTGTTTGAACCTACAAGGCTGTGTGGCAGCTTGGTTATTTTGTGCCCAGCCAGACTGCGGCAAAATGTGGTGACTGAAGAAAGGTCCCCAAACATGTTCAGGCCCTAATTCTTGGAACTGTGAATAGGTAGCATCACATGACAGAAGGGACATTACTGATGTAGTTAAGGTTAAGGACCTGAAAATAGGGAAATTACCTTGCATAGTCTGCATGGCCCAGTGAGATTCAGAAATTCTTAGAAGAGGAGGCCCAGGGGATGGGAGTGTTGCCCAGTGGTAGAGTGCTGACCTAGAATATATGACGCCAAGTTTTATCCCCAGCACTATGAGGAGCAGGGGAATCAGAGAATCTCTTACTCTGACTCAAGTAAGAGAGATGTTACAGAACAGGCAGACTGAGGAAATGTGGCAGAGGGGACAGCAAAGTTTCCACTGGAGGAAGGATTCGATGGGCTGTAGGGGCCATGTGGAAAGAATCCAAAGGAGGGCTCTATGAGGTAGGAGCTAAACATTGTTCATGTATGACCATCAGCAAGGAACTAGGGACCTCATCCCCACATCTGCAAGGAATTGAATTCTGACAACAACCTGAATGAGCTTGGAAACACATTTCTCCCCAGAGCCTACAGTAAGAAACACAGACCAGCTGACACCTTGACCTCAACCCAGAGAGACCCATATTAGAGTTGGAACCTGCATAACTGTGAGGTCATATGGCATTAGATATCTTCACTGCATCTTATGGGGACATCTGTGACATAATAAAAATTTAATGTTGTGATTATGTTCTAACAATTCTGCTAATGTTTCCTCCACTCAAAGATCAGTGGTATCCACATGATCCCACAAAGAACTTGCCATCCTCCTGTCTCTGCCTGTAGAGTAGCTGGGTTTATAGGCATGCACCACCAATCTGGCATACACACATGTAGACTTGAAACCTAATTTTAGTCCAGCATTATATTGTGAACATTTCCCATGTTGTTAGGAACTATTAAATTAAACTATCTCCAAATTATATGAAAAAGATCAAAGATTCCATACTTTGAAAAAATAATACAATGGTGACTATAGACCTAATTATTTCAATATTTTCTTACATTTCTTTTAGGATGTAAGAAATTATAGTTGTATAATTCTTGCTGAAACACTAGAAAAAGCTTTCATTGTGACATTTATTCCTAAGTAAATCAGTGCTAATTATAAAATAACATTTTTCTTTGAATAATATGGTCATGACACTAAAACAATTAATATAATCTTCTAATATTATCCAATGTCAAATAGTATAAAATTTGCCTAATTACTTCACACATATCTTGCATTTGGAAGTATAATTGGGAGTCCTTGGCCCTTTCCAAGGATCCGATCTAAACTTGCAGCCCTGGTCCCTTGAGAACCACACCCAGGACAAAATAAATGTAGAAACATCTCCTCCACCTCCTCTCCTTTTTACCCAGCTTTTTTTTTTCCTGTGGGGCAGGGGAGGGGGATACTGGTGATTGAACTCAGGGGCACTCAACCACTGAGCCACATTCCCAGACCTATTTTGTATTTTATTTAGAGAAAAGGTCTCACTGAGTTCTTAGCACCTTGCCTTTTGCTGAGGCTGGCTTTGAACTCACGATCCTCCTGCCTCAGTCTCCCAAGCCCAGATGTGTTCCACCATGCCCAGATCTCAGTTTTTAAAAAATAAAATTTGGAAACACTCTAGTCACTAAGGTTTTTTAAACAAAATGTTCTCTTACATGGGAATAGCAACTCACTGTCCACCAAATATCCTATAGTGTGGATATATACACTGGGACTATCAGGACAAGGTCACAGCCTCTGTTCTTTCCTGGGCCTCTGTCCCCTATAGCAGGACAGGGCTCTGTGTCAGGGTGTCATATGGTACCCAGAAATGGCACCTCCAGCAGCAGGTGTCAGAAGGTCTGACCCTAGGGGTAAGCACCCAACTCTCCTCAGTTGAGGAATAAATCATGCACAGCCTAGCCAACCTCCACCCTCAGACACTCCACCTAATGATCAGAGGTCAAGAAAGGTTACACAATGGCACTAAGACCCAACAACCCAAAACTAATCTTCATCCATAGAGAAAAGAAACAGACCCAACTGCTCTTACACCTGCTCCTCTCCCAGCCCACCTCACTGCCTGTCCTGAATCCCCCAGGACTAACCACCTGTGTCCCTTCCCTGTTTGGTTAGCCATGCTAGGTCCCCTTCAACATCCTGCACTGTTATCCTCGTGAGGCTCTGCACACCCCTGTTCTGTCTCCTCTTGTGCCCTCTTCCCAAATCCTGGAATCTTCCCATGACACCTCCTGGAATCCTCAACTTATGAAAAACAAACCTACAAAATCCCCTCAAGATATCTTTGCCTGCCAGAGGACAAAGGCCCAGTGAAGTCCTCTCCCCTGGGGATTTACATGGGGACAATATATTCTTGGGCCAGCAGCTGGGGTGGGGTCCTTGCTCCACACTGAGTTCTCAGACCATTCTGCTCCCCCTTCCCAATATGTTACCCTGTCTTAAATGGGAGCCCCTAACTCCATTCATCCTGGGCACTCCCAGGCACCCCAGGCAATTTCCCCATCTCTGCACACTTGGCTTCTCCTTGTCCCTCACCCTCTCAGAAGTGCTATCTCCTTGCTCCTCACTGATTTCAACACAAGAAGATGTGGGGACTGATGAATAGTTCCCAGAGATGCCCACACCCTAATCTTTGGAAGAGTGAAGAAGTTGTATCGTATGGCGAAAGGGACATTACAAAATAATTAAATTTGGAGCTGAAATCAATGGAATTGAAACAAAAGAAACAATTGAAAAAATTGACAAACAAAACATTGGTTTTTTTGAAAAAATAAATAAAACTGATAAACACTTAGCCACACTAACGAAGAGAAGGAAAGAGAAAACTCAAATTATTAAAATCCATAATAAAAAAGGAAATATCACAACGTACACTACTGAAATATAGAGGATAATTAGAAAATATTTTGAAAATTTATACTCCCAAAATAGAAAATATTGAAGACATTGACACATTTCTAGAGTCATATTATCAACCCAAACGGAATCAGGATGATATACACAAGTTAAACAGATGAATTTCAAGCAATAAATTAGAAGATGCCATCAAAGCCTACCAATCAAGAAAAACTCAGGACCAGAGTATTCATAGCTGAGTTCTACTAGACCTTTAAAGAAGAACTAATACCCGACTCTCCCAATTATTCCATGAAACAGTAAAAGAGGAACACTTCCAAACTTATTCTATGAGACTAGTATCACCAGATTCTAAAACCAAACAAAGACACATCAAAGAAAGAACACTTCAGACCAATATCTCTAATAAACATAGATGTAGAAATTGTCAATAAAATTCTGAAAATTGAATACAAAAACATATTAAAAAGATAGTGCACCACAATCAATTGGGGTTCATCCCAAGGATGCAAGGTTAGTTCAGCATATGGAAATCAATAAATGTAATTAATCACATTAAGAGACTTAAAATAAGAATCATATGACCATTTCAGTAGATGCAGAAAAAGCATTTGACAAAATGCAATAACCCTTCATGTTCAAAACACTAGAAAAACTAGGGATAACAGGAACATATATTAACATTATAAAAGCTATCTATGCTAACCCAAAGGCAAACATCATTCTAAATGGAAAAAAAATGGAAAGCTTTCCCTCTCAAAAGAAAGAAATTAAAGAAGACCTTAAAAGATGGAAAGCTCTCCCTTATTCTTGGATAGGCAGAATTAATATTGTCAAAATGATCATACTACCAAAAGTGTTATACAGATTTAATGCAATTCTAATAAAAATACCAATGACATTCCTTATAGAAATAGAAAAAGCAATCATGAAATTCATCTGGAAAAATAAGAGACCCAGAATAGCCAAAGCAATCCTTAGCAAGAATGAAGCAGGTGACATCACAATACCAGACCTTAAACTATACTACAGAGAAATAGTAAAAAAATTATATGGTATTTGGCACCAAAATAGTCTTGTAGATCAATGGTACAGAATAGAGGACACAGAGACTAACCCACATAATTACAGTTATCTTATATTAGACAAAGGTGCCAAAAGCGTACATTGGAGAAAAGATACCTTCTTCAACACATGGTGCTAGGAAAACTCGAAATCCATATGCAACAAAATGAAATTAAACCCCTATCTCTCACCATGCACAAAACTCAACTCAAAGTGGATCAAGGACCTAGGAATTATTAGAAAAAAAAGTAGGTCCAAATTTCTATCATGTCAGATTAGGCCCCAACTTCCTTAATAAGTCTCCTATAGCGTAAAAATTAATATCAAGAATCAATAAATGGGATGGATTTAAGGCTGATGATTCATAATGCAGTGGGGCATGGGAGGATTAGATGAACTCTAGATAGGGCAAATGGGAAAAGGGGAAGGAGGGGAAGGGAGGGGGGCTTGCAGATAAGAAAGAAGGTGGAATGAGATGGACACCATTACTGTAAGTACATGTATGAAGACAAGAATGGTGTGACTCTATGTTCTATACAACCAGAGATATGAAAAATTGTGCTCTAATTATGTAATATGAATTGTAATGCATTATGCTGTTATATATAACAAATTAAAATAAAAAATGAAAAAAAGAACAAACAATGAGGTGAAGAGAGAACCTACAGAATGGGAGCAAATTTTTACCACATGCACATCAGATAGAGCACTAATCTCTAGGATATATAAAGAACTCAAAAAACTTAACACCCCCCAAAAAAGATAACCCAATCAATAAATGGGCCAAGGAATTAAACAGACACTTCTCAGAAGATATACAATTGATCAACAAATATATGAAAAAAATATTCAATATCTCTAGCAATTAGAGAAATGCAAATCAAAACTACTCTAAGATTTCATCTCACTCTAGTCAGAATTGCAGTTATCAAGAATACAAGAAAAAAAAATAAGTGTTGGCAAGGATGTGGGGGAAAAGGCCCACTTTTTTCATTGCTGGTGGGACTGTAAATTGGTGCAACTAGTCTGGGAAGTAGTATGGAGATTCCTTGGAATGGAACCACCATTTGACCCAGCTATTCCACTTTTTGGTCTATACTCAAAGGACTTAAAAACAGAATACTACAGTGATGCAGCTACATCAGCACAATCCACAATAGCTAAGCTGTGGAACCAACCTAGATGCTCTTTAGTAGATGAATGGATAAAGAAAAAACAAAGGCTGAATGTTTTCTCTGATAAGTGGATGCTGATCCATAATGGGGTGGGGAGCATGGGAGGAATGGAGAATTTTGGATAGGGGAAAGAGAAGGGAGGAGGAATAAGGGTAAGAAAGATGGTGGAATCAGATGGATATCATTACTCTAGATACACGTATTATGACACAAACGGGTGACTCTACTTTGCGTACAACCAGAGAAATGAAAACAATTGTTCTCCATTTGTGTACTATGAATCAAAATGCATTCTGCTGTCATGTATAACTAATTAGAATAAATGAATAAATAAATAAATGTTTTAAAAAGGGACATTATTGATGCAACCAAGGTGAAGATCTGAAAATGGGGAGATTGTCCTGGGTGGCCCTATCAAATCACAGTAAAACTTCCAAGCAGAGATCATCCTCTGGCTGGATTCAGAGAGATGCTACAGGAGAGGCAGGCAGAGGGGATGCAGCAGAGGGGACATAAGAAGTTCCAGTGGAAGAAAGATGAGATGTGCTATATGGGGCACATATGAGGACAGGAGAGAGGGCTCTAGGAGCTGAAAGTGGCTCCTTTATGACAGTCAGCCAGGAGATAGGGACTGAATAACCATATTGAACCTGGAAGCAGATTCCTCACCAGAGCCTCCAGTGAGAAACAAAGACCTGTGACACCTTGACCCTGTGAGCCTCTTGGGGGATTGGAACCTACATAACTGTGAGGTCATAAGTGGAACTTCATAAAGCCATTTGGCTTGTGGTAATTTCCATGACTTTTTAACCTCTGGAGAGACTAAGAAAACTGATATCCACCCCTCAGCAGGTGGACATGACTTAGATGAAGAACATAAGAAATCATCTTGATGATGCCAGGATCAAGTTCTTTGCAGTCATAGAGAAACAGCATGCAAATGCACTGGGGCAGGAGCATGTCCTTGTGGTCATTGGAGAGTAAGTACTCTGGTGTGCCCTGAGTAGGGTCACTGAGTAGAGGCCAATGATGTGTTCAGATCCTGTAGGCCTGAAAGTTGGAATCTTTTTTCTATGTGAGTCAGAGAGTTAAAAGGCAGCTTGAGCACAGGAGGATCATAATAGAACTTCCCTTATAAAAAGACTTGTGTTGTAGAAGGCACTATGGATTCTATGATGAGAAGACAATGCCAAAGAGAATCAAGAAAGGCAGTAGAAACTGCAGGGAACTAGTGTTCTGTTCCTGACTAGAGAGGCCAGTCTCATCCTTGGTGTGCCAGTAGTGGAAATGGTGGGGGTGATTGGATCCTAGATCCTTTCTGTGGATTGCCTTCCCATCACTTCCTAATGGACGGAAGCTGGGTATAAGAAGGAAGAATCAGTGGTGCACCCCTTATATCAGACTCAAAAAGAGAAGGATGGAGTTGCCCTCAGTGGAGCAGCAGAGGACTCTGGAAAGGGCATATGAGAGAAGGGACATGGTAGGCACTCAGTGTAGACATTGAACTGAGATCTATCCTGGAAACGCAGGTGAGGTTGGCACATTGGCAGTGGGATAGAGGGCATCTCCATCCTTCTCCTTAGTCCAGCCTACTGATCTGGGATATTTGGTCGGTGGACAGGATTGAGTGTTTTGTAACAAGCCCACCAGCCATCCTGGTGCTCAGCCAGAGAGGGACCACTGAGGGCAGTGATCGGTGTCAGAGTGGGAGGGGTCTTAAATCCACATTTAAATGTGTTTTTCTCTTGAGGAGAAAAGGGATGCATATTGTCAATGACAAGACATAATGTTGAAAGATCATGTTGTTCTCTCTCCAATGGGTACAGCTAGGTGGAAGATGCAGGTGGTGAAGAATATCTCTATGCTGCTCTCTGAAACTGTGCCCAGACCCATTTCTTACTTCTTGGAGCAAAGAATGGGATCCATGTTTTTATGACTTAAATATTTAAGTCTTATACAGAACAAGGAATCAAAGATGGCAGAATAGAGGAAGGCTGTACTTTCCAGTTGCTCCACAGCTCAGAATAGAAGCAGCAGGAGTGCTGTGTTTCACTGAGGTGGGTGCTTGAGGGAATTCACTAAAGTTCAATATTAGACAGCAAGAGACCCAGAAATGCAGGTATTTTGAATAAAGCAAGAAAGAGTACATTGGAGCCAAGCTAAGGAGAAGCCATTCAAATGAGGCAAGGGGTCAGGTTTCAGGGGGTTGAGTCTAGCTTCCTTATGTCTGCTGTCATCAGGTTGACTGACATCTAGGAAGCCCACACCAAAGGCAGAGCAAGAGAAGGGGACACACAAAGTGTTTCCATAGAACATTCTATCCCTAATAGGGCAAAGGGATAATATCACAAAAGAACAGGTGAGCCTAGCTCAGTCCATGGGGCGACACATCTACATCTGAAGATGCGTCCTCAAACTTCTAGGACTGGGGCAATGTCCGGGTCACTATGAGATGTAGTGATGGTCAAAGCCTCTCCGCTCTGGGACAGAGAACACGAATCATTCAAAGTGACTTCCCACAAGTGTTGCTAAGCAAATAAAAAATAGAATCAAATTAAACATTAGAAATCAATCAAAATGGCAAGAATTCATACATATCTATCTTCTCTTTATAGGAATTTAAGTGGTCACATCATCAATTGAAATATGGATGCTGTCACAAAGTGTTAAAAAAATAAGACCTCATTGTATGGTGTTTGTATGACCCTTGACACAGGCAAAAGTATTCAAAGGCTGAAGTGAAAGAATGGAAAATTATATTCCATGTAAACAGAACCCTAAAGTAAGTAGGACTAGCTACTCATATCCGACTGAGTAGACTTCAAGCCAAAATTACTCAGAAGAGAAAATCTATACTGGTAAAGAGAACAATCCAAAACCAAGAGAAAACAGAGTAAATATTTATACTCTAAGTGTCAGTGCACCTAATTACATATAATAGATACTGCTTGACCTAAACACTCAGATAGACCGCCGCATTATAATAATACTAGGTGTTTTCAACACAATTTTCACATAGATAGGGCATTCAGGTATAAACTCATAAAAGATTCTTCAGGCCTAAAAATTTATTCATATGTACCCCACAGATATCTTTAGAATATTTCAGCCAACAACAACCAAATTCACGTTACTTTTAGCTGCTCATGGAAGCTTCTCCAAAATGGATCATATATTGCATCAAATAACAAGTCTTAGCAAATAAAATAATAATTATTTTCATCTTATCAGATCATAATGTAATCAATACAAATCCACAGCAATAAAAACTATAGAAACTATATAAACACACTGAGATTGAGCAATACACTTTGGACATTTTAACAAGTGATAGAAAATATCAGGGGAGAACTTTTAAAAATCTTTACATCAACGGAAAAGAAATATATCACAATCTCTAGGAGACTAAGAAGGCAGCTGTCAGAGGAAAGTTTATAACTATGAGTATCAACATTAAAAAATCCCAAATAAGGAATCTCTACATTGAAAATTAACAACACTGAGGAAAAATATTGAGAAGCCAGTAAAAGATGAAAAGCTTTCCCATGTTCATGGACACACAGAATTAGTATTGCTAAAATGGCCATATTACAAAAAGCAATCTACTGATTCAATGCAGTTCCCATCAAAATTCAATTACATTATCCATGGCAAACAAACAAACAAACAAAAAACTCCCACAAAAACAGTCCCAAAAATATTCTAAGAAAAAAATTCTGGAAGCATCACAATACCTGTCTTCAAATTATACTCCAAAGCTATAGTAACAAAAACTGCATGGTACTGAAATAAGAATAGATGCATAGATCAATGCAACAGAATAGAATACAGAGAGACAAATCCAGACAGATGTTGTCTGTCATCTGATCTTTGACAAAGGCATCAAAAACATACATGAAAGAAATAACAGCCTTTTAAAAAATTGGTGTTGGGAAAAACGAATATCCAAGGTAGAAGAATGAAACTACATTTCAATATCTCACCCAGTTGGAAAGTCAATGTGAAATGGAAATAATACCCAGGAATTACAAGAAAAACTTTGAAATTGCTAGAAGAAAGCAGGGTAAAACTCTTCCACATAAGCAAAGAGAATGACTTTGTCTTTAGGATTCCTAGAGCTCAGGACATAATACCAAGAATTAATAAAATATATGACATCAAAGTAAGAAGGTTCTGAACAGCAAAGGAAATTATTCAGACCATGAAAAGAGAGCCTACAGAATGAGAGAAAATCTTTGCCAGATACTCTTCCAACAAGATAATACTCAGAATATATAAAGAAATCAAAAAACACAAAAACTAAAAAAAATCAATAAATCATTAAATGAGCCAGGCTTGGTGGTACAAGACAGTAATCCCATGGCTCTGATGCTGAGGCAGGATTGTGAGTTCAAACATAGCCTCAGCAACTTATCAAGCTCCTAAGCAACACAGTGAGACCCTGTCTGTAAATAAAATATTTTAAAACGGTTGGGGATGAGGCTCAGTGCTTAAGTGTCTCTGGGTTCAATCCCTGGTACCACCCCCCCAAAAGCTAAGTGAACCAAATAAATATTTCTCAAAGGAAGAAATACAAATGGCTTTTAAAAATGTTCAACATTTTTGCTACAGGGATTTGCATTCAGGGAAATAAAAATCAATTCTACACTGAAATCTTGTCTTAATCTAGTAAGAATGATAGTCATCAAGAATACAAATAATAATAATACTGATGAGGTTGTGGAAAAAAGATTTATTCAGTGTCAGTGGGACTGAAAATTAGTACAACCACTACGGAAATCAGTATGGAGGCTGATTCAAAAGTCCAGAAATGGAACCAACATAATACTCAGTTATGCTACTCTTTATGATTTATCCAAAAGAATTAAAGGGAGTATACTATAGTAACACATGCATATCACTGTTCATTACAGCACAATTCACAATAGACAAATTATGGAGCCACGCTAGATGCCTGCCAACAGATGAATGGATGAAGAAAAAGTGGTATATACACAAAATGGTGTTTTATCAGCCACAAAGAAGAATGAATTATGCCATTTGCAGGGGAATGAATGGAACTTGAGAAGTTTGTTAAGTCAAAATGCCACACTCAGAAGGGATGGGAAAGTAATGGAATTAGAATGGAGACCAGTAGAGGAAAGTGACTAGTGGGAGAGTGGAGGTAAGAGAATGATGAGTTACTAAGAAATGAAATTGACCAAATTAAATTGTGCACATATATGAATATGTTGTAATAAGGAATACCACTCATTGTTTAACTGTACATTTTTAAAATGAAATTTTAAAATGATAAAGATTGCATTCAGAAAAATGCAAGTCAAAACTGTCATATATATATACAAGTACAAATGCAAAATGCTGAAAGCTAATTTCATTTTGAGGAGGGCCACAGAGATTACTGCTCTCCAGACCCATTTCCCTCATTCCATTGTGGGATAGTGGTTCAATTTGCCTTCAATAGTCAGCATCCATCATTTCAGCCAGCACAGTAACTCTGTTGATTGGCTGTTGGTTTGGCCTAACTTTCAGTTCAATGTGTCTTGTGGTGGCAGTATTCCTGCCTGTGGATGTTAAACCTCAAGCCAGCAAAACACAAAGGTACTGGTACAGGAAGCATAAATTTTGCCAGTAAGTCCTTAGAGGCAAGAGAGCATGTGGCCACTTCATTTCCAATTTGATTCCTGGCCTGAGAGAAATAGCACTATATATTGAACAATGATTCAGAACATATTCAGGCTTATGGAGAACCTTGACCTTGCCTTGCAAGGTAGTGCAGGCTTGTTAGCACTGTAACTGACTTCAAAAAGCCCTTCCACCATTCTACCAAGACACCTGCTTCAGGATGGTGGGGAGCATGGTAAGACATTCATGAGCACCAACCCATTGCTTTACTTCTTTGGATATGAAGTAACTTCCTTGATCAGAAGCAATGCCATGTGGAACATCACGATGATGCCAAAGGTATTCTATAACCCACAGACAAAATTTTGGCAAAAGCATCGCCTGTAGGGAAGGTAAATCCATAGAGGGTAATTGTCTATTCCAACAAGAAGAAAACACTGCTGCTTCAGGGATGGTAGCTGTCCAGTGTAATTGACTTGCCACAGATAGCTTCTATTCACCAAGGGAAATGGTATTCCATATGGGGATTCAGAGTTGTTCCTGCTGCTGGCAGACTGACTACAACCAACTTGGCCTTGGCAAGCAAAAGTAAGTCCTTGTTGCTGTGCTCGTGCAAAACCTCCAGCCATGGTACCATGACCGCATATATCAGCAGCCCATTGGGCAATAGGAAGAGTGGCTGGGGAAAGAGGATGTCTGGAATCTATAAAATTATGTACCCCGTCCACTTCACTGTTAAAATCTTCCTCTACTGAATTCACCCGTTTCTTCAAAGTTCCTTGTTACTAAATTACTATAATATTCCTTCCAAGATCTTGACATCCATTAGCAAATCCATTGGTCACATAAATTGATATATAATTACACATTTGGCCTTTTTCTCTAGAAGACAAGTTAACAGCCAGCTCTCCTGCTTCCAATTCTGCCCACTGGGAGGGTGCCATCCATCAGGGTCATTCAGGGATGTCCCAGGAACAGAATGCAGTATGGCAGCTGTACACTTGTGCATGCTGTCTGCATATCATGTAGAACCATCTGTCAATCAGGACCATGATTTCTCTTTCTCTGTCACTTGGGCATAGGGATATGAGACCAAAGGTACAGATTGGGAGAGGAGGTAGTAGAGCAGCAGTGATAGGCATGGATGTCTGGGGTACTTCTTCATGTATTTGACTTCTGCCTTCAGAGCCTGCTCAGGCCTGAACTCATATACACCGTGAGCTTGTAACACTGGAATGCTCCTATGTACACACAAGTTTACAACTTGTTGAGTCAGATAAATGTAGCACATGATGGACAGCTCAGATCATATGGTAACTTGGTTGCCAAGGTTAACTGTTCAGTTTCAGTGGCAGAGGCTGCTAGTGGAAAGCCAACTTCAATTTCTCAAATGGAAAGAAGTTACCTGGGGATATAGCAGGGTTTTGCCTCAACATCTTAGGGACCTGCACATCAATTCACATAGTGGGGCTGATAGAGGTTCTAGACAGCATTCCTACCTGCCACTGGCACAGCAGCCTGCAGCTATTGTAGAGCTTTCTATTGTTCTGAGCCCAACTCAAAAGTAGGAGCTTTTCAGATCACTCCGTAAATGGCCTAGAGTAGCACCGCCACATGAATAATGTTCTGCCTCCAAAATTCAGAGACCTACTAGGCATTGTGCCTCCTTGATATTTATAGGAGGGGCCAGATGCAATGACTCCTCCCTCACTTTAGAAGGAATATCTTTCCATTACTCCTAACATTGGATTTCTCTTTTAATGAGATAGAAGACCCTAAATTTTGTCAAATATATTTTTCCCTTGTAACATGCAAGTGTCTTACTACTTCTCAGTCCCTAGATCCAATCAGCATAATGTTATCAATACAACAGAAAATCATGGCTTCTTCTGAAAGGGAAAGCCATTAAGACCCTAATAGGTTAGAGAGTTTGTGCCTATAAATCAACCAACTCAGGAAGCTAAGGCAGGAGGATTGCAAGTTCAAGGTGAGCCTGGGTAACACAGCAAAACTCGATGTCAAGAAAAAGATTCTTCTGAACCAAATTATGACACAGGTCTTAGGATATCTTCTGGAATGAGATAGCAAATGTGCCCTCTTCACTAAAGTATCTCTGAAAGCAAAGAAGAAAACTCCTGTTCTTCCCAAAGCCAAAGTCAAGACTTTGAAGACCAGGAAAGCAGAACTGAAAGGCATCCAGAGATTCAAAACAAATAAATACAAGGGTTGAGGGTGTAGCTTAGAGGTAGAATGCAGGCTTAGTATGTGGAAAGCCTGGGTTTAATCCCTAGCAGCACCAAGAAAGAAAGATCCACCCATGACCCATCTTCCAATGGACCCTTCATTGCTGCTCTGGAGGTAGCCCAAATATCCTGTCTGAGGTACATGCTCAACTGCTCCTAATTGTGTTGCTTTGGATGTTGCCAACAGAATGTGGGTCATTTAAACTCCATCCAGCTGGATAATTCTAAATACAATTTTTTTTTCATCATAGAGGAGAGAGAGAGAGAGAGAGAGAGAGAGAGAGAGAGAGAGAGAGAGAGAATGAATGTATCTTCTGTCCTTGAGAGCTAAAGACAAACTGCTAATGTAGGCATTATGGACGACAATGGAGATAAAGCCATTTTCCAATCAGGTGTGGTGGTATGCACCTGTAATTCTAGAAATTCATGAGGTTTGAGGCCAGCCTCAACAACTTAGCGATCCCTTGTGTCAAAATAAAAAATAAAAAGGGCTGGGCATGTAGCTCATTGGTAAATAGTCCTTGGGTTGGTTATTTAGCATCCCCCCCCCCAAAAAAAAAGGTGTTTTCTAGGTTAATAGCTGCATATCAGTTTCCAGGGGATGTGTTATTTTGCTCAAGCAATAAAACCACATCTGACATAGTAGTTGCGATTGGAGGGTGCTCCTTGTTAAGATTACAACAATCCACTGTGATTCTTCAAATTCCTCTTTCTGCAGCAGAAGTCAGACAGTTGAGTTGAATGGGGTTGGGGTAGCAATCACCACCCCTGTATTTTTTAGATCCTTGTTGGTAGCACTAATCTTTGCAGTCTATCCAGGAGTGCAGTATTATTTGCTTAGGTAGAGGCATTTCAAGCAGCTTCTGCTAGAAGGTGGTGCCTTCCCACCACAACAGCCCCCATTCTAACATCAATATGTAAACCTGGAGACCTTGCCTGTTGCTGAAATGGTTTATTGCATTATGCATTTAGGAACTGTGGGATAACCACAGAATGGGTTAACATTTTGGTCCACTTTGAAAAGAAACTGAGCTAAAACTCCATTGATTTTCTGATCTCCATAAGTTCCTGTTTGGACCAGGGAGCCATAGTGATATTTGGTGTCTCTGGAAACGAGTGTTAATTTAGAGTCAATGTCCAATAATAAAATATTTGATTATTTCCTTTTCCCCAATGCACAGTTTCCCTACTAATAGCACATAGGGTCCCTTGATGAAGGCTGGGAGTAAGATGAACTGTAGGAATTTTCAGTAGTGCATTGAAAGGAATCCTTCCTCAATGAAGCTGACTTCCCTTCATTCCAGGGTTCTGGGTGTGTAAACTGGCTCAAGTCTGGCAGATGATGGAGGGATTGTGTCTGTGTTCTTATGAACCAAGGTAGATGTGTGTTCATTTGTCCTAGAAATGTTTAGTTTATATACATGAAGTAAGAAATAAGTAGGCTTTGTAACTTTTTCACTTCTAGGAATATCAGGACAAGTGATATAAAGCTAATGCCATCAGGGCACCAGCCACACTACTCTGACTGTTGCTATGGCTGGTGTCCATTACAGAAGCCACATTCACCTTAAGGCCTTTGGCTACTGAGTGCCACCACTTGTCGACCTTAGAATCCAATTATGCTCATTATATTTAAGTTTTCACATTCAGAGACTGCAGTTTGTACTGTGCACTTCTGGCCTCATGGAAGCAAGGAGGTCACAAATACTCCAAGATTCCACTTATAAAGTGTCTAAAGCAGTCACACTCTTAGAATCTGCAAACAGAATGCTGGTTGCCAGGGCAGAGGATGGGGAGGTTTTGTTGAAAGGACATAGTTTCCATTTTGCAAGATGGAAAAATACTAAAGATCTGATATACACCATGTGCTTATAGTTTAAGAGTATGTTATTATCTATTTAAATATGATTTTAATCATGGGTAGAGTGGTGCCCACCTGTAATCCCAGTGACTTGGGATGCTAAGGCAGAAGGATTGCAAGTTCAAAGTCAACCTCAACATCTTAAGGAGACCCTGTCTCAAAACAAAAAGACTACAGATGTTTCTCAGTGGTAAAGCATCCCTGAGTTGAATCCCCAGTACCCAGTACTGCCCCCCAAAATCATTTCAATAGTTAACTTGGAGTTGCTGCAATAAAAAAGTGAATCCTGATACTAATTTAGTTGTGTGTGTGCTTGCATGTTTGCTCCTCAGGATAGAGCCCAGGGATGCTCTCACTGATTATATCCCCAGCCCACTGCCTCTCACTGTTTTCTTTTTTTTTAAATATTTTTTTAGTTGTTGGTTGACTTTATTGCCTTTATTTTTATATGGTGCTGAGGATCGAACCCAGGGCCTCACACATGCTAGGCGAGCACGCTACCACTGAGCCACAAGCCCAGCCCTCTCCCTGGTTTTTGAGACAGAATTACACTACTTACCCAGCTTAGCTTCAAAATTGTGATCCTCCTACCCTAGCCTCCCAAGTAGCTGGTATCATGTTTCTGCTCCAGATACAGAAGCCTAGTCCAGATGCAAGTATGTCAGAAGGGCCTAGGATGGATATTAATTTCCAAGAAGATAAAATAAAAATAAGAAACAAAAATTAACAAAGTCAGAACATTTTTGAGTCATATAAATAGCAACATTACCAATGTTAAATTATTAAGAGGAGCACAAAAAATAATCAAAAGAAAAACAAAGGTGATTATTAACTCCCAAGAATTGTTATACCAGGAGTGAAATGATGTACCAGAAGTGGAAAGTATGGAAGTTTATATATGAGAGTGATTGTCATGGAAACAAAAGTGGAATATCTGAGCTGAACATAATTTACAGATGAAAACATTGGAAGACGGAGGAAGGGAAGGAGTAAGAGAGAGCAATTACTACTGACTTCTGCAACAGATCCTGCAAAGGAAAAAACCAGCAGCCTTAAAAAGGCTTTGTATTTAGGGTTACAGAGGCAAAAGTTGAGGGCTGGGGATGCAGCTCATGGTAATGCGCTTGCCCAGAATGTGTTAGCCCGGAGTTCAATCTCTAGTAAAAACAACAATAACAACAACAACAACAAAAGAATCAGCTAAAACATTGAAAGTTGTAGTACCAAAGAAGGTAGAAAATCAAGAAGAGACAAAGAGGGTCTTTACTTTTCATGAAAAATCTTACATAAATAGTTCACTCTTTAATTAGAAAAAACTAACTTGAATTAATTTTTTTTGAGAGAGAGAGAAAGAGAGAGAGAATTTTTTAATATTTATTTTTTAGTTTTCGGTGAACACAACATCTTTATTTGTATGTGGTGCTGAGGATTGAACCCAGCGCCTCATGCATGCCAGGTGAGCACGCTACCGCTTGAGCCACATCCCCAGCCCTAAAATTTTAAAAAGTTTATGCAAAATGAAAACTCAGAACAATAAATAATAATTCAGAATAAGCAAATACAATACTTAAATACTAAAATTAAAATATGAACGATGATGTCAACAAACACACCTCTGGATAATAGTGTATGAGGGTCTCAGTATGGCGCACACACCTGCAATTCCAGCTACTCAGGAGGCTGAGGCCAGATTGAAAGTGTGAGTTCAACCTGGACACAGTACTGAGATCATTTCTCAAAAAGCGAAAATCGCTGAGGATGTACCTCTGGGGTAGACTGCTTGTCTGGCATGTGATAGCCTTGGATTCAATCCTCAATACCAACAAATTTAAAAAATATATATGTGCATGAATAAATTACCTATCGAGCTTCCCAATTATTCCCTTAGGAAGCACAGGCACAAGCAAGGTCCCTCACCAGGCTCTTGCTTCCAGGTGGGTCCTGAACCTATTCTTGCTGAAGACAGAGGGTGCCCACCCCTGTTGAGTCTCTGGGCCAGGTGCACCTGGAGACTGCAAGACTAGGAATCAGGAACAACTAAGATGCAGGAGAGATCTAGGAGAGGAGGTGGTGAGGATGAATAGCGGGGGCAT
>NW_026695075.1:0-9006 GCF_021218885.2 Marmota monax
GTTACTAAGATTGGCCTCCAACCTGTGATCCTCCCTCCTCAGCCTCCTGAGTTGCTGGGAATACAGCTATGTACCACAGTGCCCTCTGGTCTTCTCTGTATGTGGCTTGTTGCCCACGAGAGCCTCCCCCTGTTGGGTGCACTTCTCAGCCTGGTGGTCTCAGGAGGGCTGAGCTTCCTACATGATAGTGGCTTCCAAGGGGCAGGAAGCACAGCCTGCCAGACATGTTAGGTTCCCCTCCAGGGCCCAGTTCAGCAGCACTCCAGCATATTCATATTCTATTCCTCAGATCAGGGCTGAGGATGTAGCCCATTGGCAAATTCCCCAGTCTCAATCCCTTATACCAAGCTCAATCCCATATAAATAAATAAATATATAAATAATAAAGAGCACTGGGTATGGTTGCATATGCCTGTAATCCCAGTGACTGTGGAGGCCAAGACAGGAGGATCTCAAGATCAAGGCCAGCCCCAGCAATTAGCAAGGCCTTAAGCAACTTAGGGAGACCCTATCTCAATAAAAAATTAAAAGGTCTGGAGATGTGCCTCAGTGGTAGACAATCCCTGGGTTCAATCCCCATTACAAAAAAAGAAAAAAAAATAAAACTCAATGTCCTGCAGATGCTAGGGAACCACTGTGAAGCTTCCTGCCCATCCCATCCAGAGCCCTTGGACTGGCTGTATCTCGCTGGGCACATGGCTTCCCTTATGAGCACCAGTGTCCATGAGGGAAAAGCAGCTAGCAGGACCACCCTGATGTGGAGATTTGAAAACTACGGAAAGTACTAGGCCTGTGCTAGGAGCACCAGGTCACCAGGTCACCAGGTCATCATCAGCATGACTCTCTTCATCCCCCATCCTCTTCAAGGATGGAAAGACCCCAAGGCACGTCTGTAGTCACTTTCCTTGAAGAAGCCTAGGGTAATGGGTGACACAAGTGCAGAATCCAGCACCCTACCCCCACTCTATGTGGACTTCTAATACTGAGCCCAGGGACCCTGCTGCCTTGCAACCTAAGGCTGGGGTGCTCTTGCAGGAATGAGAACTCATGGCTGATCACTAGTGGCTACACCCCTTGCCTGGGGAAACTCAGTCCACTTACTTCCAATGATTAGAAATACCTAGAATCAGTCTGCACCACCTTGTGGGTAGGGAGGGGGAAGGGCTGAAGTTGGAGCCCAGGCCTCATGCAGGCTAGGCATGTGCAGCACTGCTGCACTCTGCCTGCAGCCTGGAGCCATCATCTGCTACATTTGGTTGTATTCTAATTCCTCTTCTGTGTCAATATGTCTTTTTTTTTCTTTTAAAGTGCTAGGGCATGCATGTCTCTGCTGGAGTGTGTGTGTGTGTGTGTGTGTGTGTGTGTGTGTGTGTGTAGCACTAGGAATTATGTACCTAGGGCACTTTACTACTTAGCTACACCCCACAAAACCTTTTATATTTTTATTTGAGACAGGGTCTGACTACATCACCCAGGCTGGCTTGGAACCTCCAATCATCCTGCCTTAGCCTCCCAAGTTACTGGGATTGTAAGTGTGCACCTCGGTACCTGGCCATAGAGCATTTAAAACCCTCAAGAGATTACATTGCACCTGGGAGCAAGTGCCATAACTAAAAGGAGATTAATAGACTCAGACTGCAAAATTCCTCTGGATGAATGTTATACCAATACCGAGACCCTTAAATAACTCTCAGACCACACATTGCCATTCCAATTAAGACTTAATTGCTGGCCAGCAGCAGATGCTTACTCTCTAAAAGCAAGATGGTCAGAGTAGCATACCACCTTTAGTTATGCCTCATATTTAAGCAAAAACACCACAAAAGGGAGATTTGGGGGTATAGCTAAAGAAGGAAGCACATTGAATATGTAAAGAAGAGTAGTGTACTACAATTTTATTGATGTTTTTATATTAACCAAGTTTTAGACTCTATAATGTGGAAAAATACTCTAAAATAACAGTTGCTGTTTCACCAGAGGTGTACAAAACTTCATTTGTCCAGTTAGTTGCTCTAGAGAAAAAAACTTAACAGACACAATGTAATAATATCTTAATAAGTGTTTGTCATTTTAATATGTGAATCAAACTTTGGTTTATATCAATACATTAATATTTGCTCTTAGGGAATAACCTTGAATATTTTAATTATTTTTGTTACATATATAAACAACTTAGGTATAAAGAAACATGTTAATATTTATCCTTTATTTAAGATGTTTATATTACTTACTTAGACTCTATTTAATTAGATGTATAAAAATTATGTTTTACCACACAAAGACTTTCTTACCTGGACACCTGTTTTTTACTAAATATATTTTTATATTTAGAAGCATTTAATAATTTTTAATTCATGGATGCCACTGTCTGGCTGGGCACACAATCACGAGCCACCACACAGCTTGTAGATTCAAACAGCAACTCTTTATTCCCAAACTCACACCAGCCGTCTACAGTCACGTTCTGGGGAAATCCACGTTCTCTGCCCAAATCCCCTTCCACTGGGCTTTTATCTCCAAAATATATTGTCTGAATCCCGTGAGAACTCAAGGGGAACTCAGGCAGCAGGATACGCCCTATTCCCAGCAGGAATAATCTTAAACCTTAAACCTGGAACCTAAACTGGGAACGCCCTAAACACGATTATCTTAAAACCGGGAACACCCTAATCTGCCTTGGTCCTTGAGCAAGGTCACGTACATTCAATGTCACTGCAACATGGGGTACGCTGGCAAGGAAATTGTCATACCTACTTGGCTAATGGCTCCCAGCATCTCCCCCCTTCTGATTAATTAAACAACAAACAATTTGGCTTAAGGACCATGCCTGGTAGGTTGTCCAATTCAACATATGGTTCTTACCCATCATGGGAAAAACTGACCTTTAGGCGTCAGCCTCCTGTCTTAGGTTGATACCACTGCAATTGAATCATACCCGTCACTGACTACCGGTCCAGCATACAGCCATACTTGTGGATAGGTCTATGCACCAGTGGGGGGGTGAGGTTCTTTGCCTCACCTCTGTATGCTCTCTGTATTACCTTAGATAGCTGACCTTGTAAATCTCCATGTCCTTGTAAAGTCTTCCATGCCCTAACTGCGTCTGCAGCAATTTGTGCATATATAGCAGGATCATATTCAATTTGTTGCCATTGACCCTCATAAGGTCCTTTTCCTAACAACATATCTAGATTTCTTTGAGGGTAACCGGCTGCTGCATTTTGCCCAATCTGCTGGCGTCATGTCCAAGTTAGTAATGGACTCAACCATGCTTACCGTGAAGGGAGCTTGGGGACCATAGGTTGTTACAGCCTCCTTTAACTGTTTCACTGTTTTAAAATCTAAAGCACGGTGAATTCGCTGCCCTCCTGCCTGTTCAAGTACAGGGCATGCTAATCTTTGAGGTCCTGTCTCAGGATCCCATTTATCAACTACGGGGTTTGAGGGCCACTCAGCTGTCTCCATCGGTGGGGCTGTTGGTTGAATTGTGCCCTCTTGTGATAAAACGGAGTTAGAAACAGCCTCCTGTTGTGGCCTTTTCCTAACAACCCCTTTTCCTTTAGATTTTCTTCCTCTGTCTGACTAGCTCGAGAGACCTTCTCTTTTGTTTGATCTAAAATGTCTTTCTCCATGGTCTGAACCTCTAACAATTTACTTAACATCTTTTCGGTTTGTTTTTTACTAATTTCTAATCTACTATAAAGATAACGCAACCCAATAAGATAGCACAAAACAAAGCCTAAACTGAATGAAACAAAAACGGAATAAAAAATCATTGTATCAATTTTCTCTTCCTCAGGGCCGACAAACTTCAAACCTTTAGTCCACCATTTTTTCCAGTTTGCCTGAGAAATTTCTAGGGATAGGCAGCTTGAAACAAAAACAAAATAAATCAAAACAATAACACATTGTTTTTTGAGTTGGTCACCCATTCTTTCGCTCTTCCTCAGGGGCGAGCAATTTCACTTACCTCCAAGCTTCAGAAGTTCCCCGTACGAGCCGCCAAATGCCACTGTTTGGCTGGGCACAAATGCCGCAGTCTGGCTGGGCACACAATCACGAGCCACCACACAGCTTGTAGATTCAAACAGCAACTCTTTATTCCCAAACTCACACCAGCCGTCTACAATCACGTTCTGGGGAAATCCACGTTCTCTGCCCAAATCCCATTCCACTGGGCTTCTATCTCCAAAATATATTGTCTGAATCCCGTGAGAACTCAAGGGGAACTCAGGCAGCAGGATACGCCTTATTCCCAGCAGGAATAATCTTAAACCTTAAACCTGGAACCTAAACTGGGAACGCCCTAAACATGATTATCTTAAACCGGGAACACCCTAATCTGCCTTGGTCCTTGAGCAAGGTCACGTACATTCAATGTCACTGCAACATGGGGTACGCTGGCAAGGAAATTGTCATACCTACTTGGCTAATGGCTCCCAGCACATGGATCCCTTTTTTTGTTTATACCTTAAAATAACCCGTATCAATTTCTGAATTTAGATAAATTAATCCATGTTAATAAGAGGAAATATATTTATAGTACTCTAATTGAAATGCAGTTGAAACCTCTTGACTATTTGTATATAGAATAATACCCACTGGGACTTTTAACTTTTAGTAACCTTGTTTTTGTGATAAGGTAAAATAATTTTAAATTTTTTTAAATTAACCAGTATATGAAAACACCAACAGTGCTTAAATATTTTACCTTATGGAATTTAAGAAGTTTGATTACTTGATATTACATTTAACAGTTAACATTAAAATTTGGTAAACCAATCAGATGTCTCTAACAAACACATCCATGATTAATTTCATATAGGTCAAATCTAATTTACATTTTTTTTAAAAAAAAGGTATAAGACAAGTGCATTGAATAGCATTTGCAATTTTTCCCATTGAAGAAAAATCCTAGAGACAATGGATATTAGACACTTAAGAGACATTAACATTTTATTTACTGTTTGACCACCTAGAAACAAAACTGTGCATTAGTAACTTTAAAGACATTTTGACTTTTATTTATGCACCCAATTTCAATTGAATCTTTTAAATCATATGAAGCAAAGGTATTTGTATCCATTTTTTAAATTTTAATTTATGAGCTCATATGTCACTTTTTAGTACTAAATATATGTAGACATGGCAATATATGTAGACAGACAGTACACTGGTGCCCCTACACAAAACAGACAAACAAAAGCCTTGTCGGTATTTGTTACAAACCTATTATACTGAGAATTAACCCTTGTAAATTGGCCTTAGAACAAATCAGAATGTAATCAGAAAAAAATATTAACCTATGCGTATCAGATAAAAATTATAAATTTAATAAATATAGACTTTCAGAAACCTTCCTGGCCCTCTTCCTGAGGTGGTCCTGCTCATCAAAGGTAAAAAGAATTAATGGAATATAGACAAATGACAGGGCCTGATACCTCCCTGAAGGAAATTCCCATAAGATTAACACCATTGGTCTCCTCAGGACCTCAACACCCAGGTTGGGGTCCCATTGTATGTTAAATATGAGAGTCCAGTCTCCAGAATCCCCTGAGGTGGGAACTGTGAGTTCTTTGGGAAGTTGGGGAGCAGAAGATATGTGTCAAAGGCAAGTGTCTCTCACATGGTTTGGATATAACTTGTCCTCCAAAGCCTCTGTGTTAATGCAAGAGGTGAAATGATAAGATCATGAGAACTATAATCCAATCAGTGGATTAATCCATCAAATGGATATATTTCTGTGTGTGAGTGAGTGTGTGTGTGTGTGTGTGTGTGTATTCTGATAATTAACATGTTTTCAATCATAAATAACCATTGACAAAATGCAGATTCAGAAGAACTCTCTGGCTGCTAAGGTCCTCTGACAGTGACTGGTTTTAGCAGGGTTTCCGTAACCCAGGTAGGTGCCATCCCAACCAGAACACAATTCAACTATCCTCCTCAGGAGTCTTCCTGGGTCTTCTCCAAAGTTTTTGTTTGTCCAAGGCTTTTTCCAAATCCAAAGAGTCCTGTCCTTTCTATCCTACAGTCTTTCATTCTGATACCTTGTCAGGACTCTCGAGATAATCTTATGACCCAAGCCACTGGAGTCAAAGAAGGTGTGGGGGGATGACCAGAATGTTTGGCTGGGAGGTTCCCACAGAAGGCAATAGGAGTCCACTCATCACCTGGAACTAGGGGGAGATCAGGGAGCTGGGGCTGGAGAGGTGGCCCCAGGCAGGGCTTGCTAAGTGGCAATAGGCAGGCTTAGGCAGGGTTGGAACTCGCCTAGCATGGGCGGAACATGGGTTTAATCCTCAGCACCACATAAAAATGAAAGCATGATGTTGTGTCCATCTACACCTAAAAATAAATATTGAAAAAAAGAACTTATAGAGTGAAATTGTATTGAATAATTTGAGTGAATACAGCACTGAAAGGGGCAGAAGCATGTGGACATTCTTTATTTCTCTCCCTGGACTGCATACA
Organism: Marmota monax; assembly: GCF_021218885.2. Lineage (NCBI taxonomy): Eukaryota > Metazoa > Chordata > Mammalia > Rodentia > Sciuridae > Marmota > Marmota monax. Next base: position 6,472 of record NW_026695075.1, read on the forward strand.
TTGTGATTTTGTCTCCTTGTGACACATGCTTTGAGAAGGGGCTTCTAAATCCCAAAGCTGAGGTTCTGGAAGTGACCTTTAAGGTGTATAAAATGAGAGAGATGAGAAGGACTGAAAGCTGAGATATCAGATGCTCGCTCAAGCCATCTGTCCCTGGTATCACTGGCCCATGGTATGGTCCCTCAGGACCAATCAGACTATGTTTTAAATGTGGTCAGATGGGTCACTGGGCTTGTATATGTCCCAAGCCTCATAATTTCTGGATTTTTGTCCTAAATGTCATCAAGAGGGAAACTGGGCGGTTCACATTCCCCAAGCACATGGGTGCTCCCCAGACATCTGTCCCTTCAGTTCCCCTTTTCAACTCTTAGGACTGGCTGCCGAGGACTGAAAAGATCCAGGTCCTCATCACCCAACCACTACCATCACTCCATGGAAAAACAGGGTAACACTGCACATGTCAGGTAGGCCCGTCTCCTACCTCCTAGACACCGGGCTACATATTCAGTCCTCAAGGTGTTCTGGGGGCCGACTACCAACACTTACAGTCACCTAGCCTTGTTTGTGCTTGTGGTTCTCTAATTTTTACTCATTCCTTTTTGATCATTCCACAGTGTCCTGTTCCCCTTATGGTAATGGACATCCTCACAAAGTTGGGGGCTATGCTCTCCTTCACCCCTCATAGACGCTTCCATGCAGATTCACCTGCTGCTCCTCTGACCCTCACCCTTACCTTAGGACTATCTCCTATTCTGTTGGCCAGTGCCTTCCCATGACCCACTGCTGAGGTGGACATTCCCAGTCCTTCTATCACCTCACACCACTAGCCCGTTCACATCTGTCTCAAAACCTCCTCCATTTTCTGCCCAATCACAACACCTGCTCTCCCTCCTTGCTGATGCTGTCCCTCTCTTTGAAGAGCAGACTTGTTCCCAAAAACTTTTCTCACCAGGACAATGACCACACACCTTCTTCCATTCACCTAGTGCTCTTCTTCTTTATCCACACACCAGTTCCCTTGGGGAAGTTATTCTACCCTTCTCCTCCCCTCCTCCTCACAAGTCTACCCCCTAGAGATGGCAGTGACAAGTCTCCTCTTGAGACACAAAAATTAACTTAGATCTTGGCCCACCGCCATGATTCTCGACCTCCCCATCCCTTTCCCTTGGCAACTTCACTCTGAGTTTTGGTTTAAAGATGCACCCCCCCCCTTCCTTCAGGAGGGAATTCATGGAACAGGGTAGGCAATAGTCTCTCTAGCCTCGGTTGTGTAAGAGCCTCCACTCCCAGTATCAGCAGGCTGAACTTGTTGCCCTCATCAGAGCCTTCACTTTGGTGTAGGGAGCCTCCCTCATTGTCTACTGTCCATTGAATTACATTTACATTGGGCTAAACTCCTTCCTTGGCTCTTCCTCTGTCACAGGCCCTCCCAAAGAAGCCACTCAACATCTCCCCTTTGAGCTTTTATATGGACATCCCACATCCCTGCTCAGCTAAAAACCCTTGATTCTCCACTACCCCTTGCTCCTTATCTTTTCTGGCCCCTTCTTGCATACATTAGGAACCTTCTTTGTCAACACAGGGATGTTGTTCTGGCAAAGACAATTCTGCCTCTTCTCTTTCTCCCACTCTGTCTCCTGGTGACCTGGTACTTTTACCACCCTCAAAAAACCTGCTTCCTCCTCTCAATTCTCTGCAAAATGGACTGGACCCTATCGGGTCATTCTTACCACTTGTTTGGTGGCCCACCTTGAGGGCATTCCATATCGAGTTTCTAACCCCCATTTAAGACAGTCCTCTCTGCCCTCTCTGTGTCTCTCCAAGGCCAGAACCCCCAATCTTCCTTTGGTCTCTGAGGACCACAAGAACACTGCAGAACCATGAGTACTATCTTTCCCTTTTTCATTTTTGCCCTCCTCCCTCACTCTGCACTCACCTCCCACAGGTGCTATCACCAGGGATTACCATTCCAATTTCCAGGAGACTTACAGCAACTTGTGCAAACCATACTAGCCATACAATGGCAGCTTGATACTTCAGCTGCTGTGGCTCTGCAGAATCCAAGGGGCCTTGACCTTTTTATGGCCAAGAAAGGTGGATTTGTATGAAACTACAGGAGGAATGCTACTAACATGTCAATCAATATGGTATAATAAAGGACAAGATAAAACAACTCCAACAAGACCTTGAACATAGGAAAACACAGCTCTCCTCTGCTGAAGGAATACCAATCCCTCACCAAAACTGGACCACCTGGGACACATTCCACTACCACTCAACCTCCCTCATTGTCCCAATGATTCAAACCCGGCCACTTCCCAGCAGGAAGCAGTTAGAGAAGATTGACCTGCATTCCTGTTCCCTATGAGCCCCCCCCCCAAAAAAAAAGAGGGAATATAAATTCCATGCTGAGTACCTGGATGGCCATTTTAACTGACAGCTGCCATCTTAGGAAAAGCTTTACTTTCCCACCCAAGGGTGTTTCTGAGAAAGGCTCACCACCCCCTCATACCAACCTGACCCTTAACTTAACTT